>NC_091119.1:13115391-13415391 GCF_040183065.1 Periplaneta americana | reverse complement strand
AGAAAAAGTCCAAGGTGTTGGCAAGAAAGTAAACAGGAGGAGGACTGTTTCAACAGAAGAAAAATTATACGAAATTGGATCACCATTAGAAAAAGTCCAAGGTGTTGGCAAGAAAGCAAAGAGGAGGAGGACTGTTTCAACAGAAGAAAAATTATACGAAATTGGATCACCATTAGAAAAAGTCCAAGGTGTTGGCAAGAAAGCAAACAGGAAGAGGACTGTTTCAACAGAAGAAAAATTATACGAAATTGGATCACCATTAGAAAAAGTCCAAGGTGTTGGCAAGAAAGCAAAGAGGAGGAGGACTGTTTCAACAGAAGAAAAATTATACGAAATTGGATCACCATTAGAAAAAGTCCAAGGTGTTGGACAAGGAAGCAAAGAGGAGGAGGACTGTTTCAACAGAAGAAAAATTATACGAAATTGGATCACCATTAGAAAAAGTCCAAGGTGTTGGCAAGAAAGCAAACAGGAGAGGACTGTTTCAACAGAGGAAAAATTATACGAAATTGGATCACCATTAGAAAAAGTCCAAGGTGTTGGCAAGAAAGCAAAGAGGAGAAGGACTGTTTCAACAGAAGAAAAATTATACGAAATTGGTTTATTTTTATTTTATTGGGTTATTTTAGGACGCTGTATCAACATCTAGGTTATTTAGCGTATGAATGAAATGAAGGTGATAATGCCGGTGAAATGAGTCCGGGGTCCAGCACCGAAAGTTACCCAGCATTTGCTCGTATTGGGTTGAGGAAAAACCCCGGAATAAACCTCAACCAGGTAACTTGTCCTGACCGGGATTCGAACCCGGGCCACCTGGTTTCGCGGCCAGACGCGCTGACCGTTACTCCACAGGTGTGGGACGAAATTGGATCACCATTAGAAAAAGTCCAAGGTGTTGGCAAGAAAGCAAAGAGGAGGAGGACTGTTTCAATAGAAGAAAAATTATACGAAATTGGATCACCATTAGAAAAAGTCCAAGATGTTGGCAAGAAAGCAAACAGGAGGAGGACTGTTTCAACAGAAGAAAAATTATACGAAATTGAATCACCATTAGAAAAAGTCCAAGGTGTTGGCAAGAAAGCAAAGAGGAAGAGGACTGTTTCAATAGAAGAAAAATTATACGAAATTGGATCACCATTAGAAAAAGTCCAAGATGTTGGCAAGAAAGCAAACAGGAGGAGGACTGTTTCAACAGAAGAAAAATTATACGAAATTGGATCACCATTAGAAAAAGTCCAAGGTGTTGGCAAGAAAGCAAACAGGAAGAGGACTGTTTCAACAGAAGAAAAATTATACGAAATTGGATTACCATTAGAAAAGTATCCAAGGAAAACTCTCAATCACCTAGGAACACAGTATGCATTTTAATGTGGATCCGCATATAAAGTAACAAAATTATTGAATTTGCGACTGTTTAAGGTATCAATGGTTCCTATATCAACACAAGAATTAGTAATTGGTTCTGCAGTCCGTACATGTTAGAACTGTGAACCCAGAACTGATATATTTTTTTAATGACGAAGAATGGCTGCATTTATCTAAATACCAACATGTAGATTCCCAAAACAATCGTTATTGGAGTTGAGAAACATCTCAACAGTTACATAGGCGTTCTTTACATGCCATTCGTAATGTTGTTTATAACATTACACAGAAGAACTGGGCCTAGTGTTGACAATTGATTGAAGCGATGCAAAGTTAGTCTATGAGCAGCAATTATTTAATTACACTCTTAATCCTGTAGTTTAATCATAATACTGAAGAGTAGTCTTTTGTTTGCTTATTTCGCAGTGAAAGTGGGTTCTGTTATGATTTGCAACAAGCTGGGAAGTGGGTTGTGCATGTTGGAACACTCGAGATTGGAAACCGTGTAGTTATTGGACTTATTTCTTTTAATTAAGAATAGATCAACTATAATCGTAAGTAACCTCGTATTGAGATTTTATAACCTGCAGAATAAATTGGTACTAACTGTACTATTGTTAAAGAAAACATTTATATAATAAACTAATACTTGGAGGATTATGTGGAATTAAGAAATGTTGCACAAAAGATAAGATATAATTATATGATACATGCTACTGTCAAAATAAGTCAAATATCCTATTAAACCCAGAATATTCCTGAAAAATTTCATTATATTAGGTTAGTAAAGGTCGATGAAAACTACGTTTGTGTAAAGAAGGTTATAATTATTAGTTAGTACTTTTATTCTTGCATTATTTTAGGATCAGTGACTAGGATATTAGTTTAGAAATGCGAAGTAAGAACAAGCTGTTGGGAATATTTCAAATAATCAGTTGGTATGATGCTTACAATTGGAAAAGTAAGTGCTAAATGATCTCTGTGAACTGATGTTCACTGAATACCTTTGTCGAACAAAGGTTTTGTACCTAATCATATTCTTAAGTGATAAATACAACACACGAAATTACCATTTGTTCTAGTGGATGTGATAAAGGTTTTATTTCTAAGGTTAAATCACTGAATACTTAAGAATCCTTTATTATTCTACAAAATATTATTCATTAATAAAAAAAAATGTTTTGACCCTTTTGACACATTAAGTTTACATTGGACATTGTTCATACATTATACTGAAGAGGAATAAATCAAGGATGCATTGATTATTATATAGCAAATAATTGTGGGATCTGATTGAGATGTAGGCTACACATATATATCTAATCCACTTGTGGAGTTAACGAAGTATTCACACAACCATATTCAGAAACTCCTAAATCTTGCAATATGTCATACTAATTTAATTTCTTCATGTTTCAAGGGTATACTTGTTTAAATTGTAAAAGAGGCTGTATGTTGCTAAATTTATTGTATATTTACTAATCTTTTTTGCTCTTACGAGGTTAAGGTACAGGTGAAATAGAAAATTTAAATGTATACATATTGCATATCATGTACAATAAAAAATTTATTGAGAAATGTTTTGCTTAAAGTACATTTATATAATACCGTACTCAAAGGATAAATTAGACACTTTAAAGAGTTCAATCTATATTTGATATGATGCCATTGAATGTCTAGCAAATGGGAACAGAGTTGAATAGATGAAATGTAAAAAGAATTCCTTCAAATTTTCTGTTTGGGAAGACAATACATAGTTTTAAATGAACTGAAAGGTTTAATATTATTTCTTATGGTGGGGTAAACATATTTTAACATTAAAAGCGATTACTTTGTGTGAGATGGCTAAATATGTTAGGTATGGCTTAAAATATAATTGTCATAAAGCTAATTAAACAAGTTGAAAGTTTCAGAAATGTTCACTTCTTCACATGAGTACACTTTCACAAATTCGTGTTGTCTTCGTGCTAATATTTTGTCATTTATATTTTTATTTTATTATTATATAATTGTTATTTTGCGAATAAAAACATATGATTGTGTCAGGATACTTTTTCATGTTTTGAGGATTTATCAATGTGACGACTGCAATAAAATACTCACAATATGAAAGAAAATAGTACCACTGCATATGTAAAACAATATTATCTTAAAATGCTATGCATTTATACTCATACGTTAAATTAATTATTTGTCTAATGTAAGTTCAGGAAAGAAGATATCTTACTAGTTTTAAATAATGCTTGTAGTAAGTGTTTAAATATAAGTAGCTTATATATAATGTAAAAAAATTATTTTATATATTTATACATTATATTGTATGGAGGCATGTAGTATCTTTAAAATATTATTCCATTCTTCATACTTAATATTTTGTTTTTCCTTGGTTTTTAAACACATACAAAGTCTTTTATACCTTATTTATGCTAAGAATTCTTTAAAATATTATTCACAAACATATTACTATTTAACATAACTGTTCAATTTACATATTGATAGTAGAAACATTGTGTGAATAAATTGTAAGTCTCCATCTTTGATGTAGAAGATTTCTAGTAGTAGACAAACAATTGCTCCTTTAGTAGAATAACGGTTCTTACTGTGTTCTGTGAAGTGCCACATTTTATTAACCATTATTCTAAGATTTAAATTGTAAATGACATTGTGTAATTTATATAGGGTCTGGCAGAATGAGCTACCCGATTTGAATTGGCTGCCATACAGGTTCCTTGATAGTTGCGCTTGAGTGACATATATCTTTGAGCAGTACAACAGTACAAGCCATGTCATTTCAGTTACCATCATGATGTGGACAGGTGAGCATCATGCATTTTGTTGTAGAGCATTTGGGTGAGAAATGTCAGACAAAAGGTTCAACTTTCAAACAGAAGTCGTCCAGTAGATGTTGCAATGTTCGGGCTCCCGAGAATATCGCAGCAGTGAGGCATGCTGTTACCACACCATGATTCAGGGGCGGCCCGTCCTTATGTATTACAGTGCTACAGCACAATGATAATTTTTGCTCTAATAATACATTTGCAATACCACCATAGTATTTGATCTGCCATTTGATAATTTCCCGTGGTTATGTTCATGACGCGTTATAGAGTGTTTAGTCTTCGCTCTTCGCTCTTTGGTGCCTCAAAACTCTACATCAGAATGTAGACAATTAATGCGCATGTGCGAAGCTGAAATCACTGCCCTGATTGGCTATTTTTACGCGGGAAAGTGCTGTAGTCAGCTTCAGCACAACACAGCTTAGAGATTGCAAAAGTAAAGCGTAATGAAAGAATGGTTGTTTGTGGAAGAACTCGGAACTGTACAATGTATTTGGTAATTCAAGTGTCCGACTGCTGCTGCCATCTACCTGTTTTTTGAGGTTCCTCCTGAATCAGTCAGCAAGAGACGGAAAATGGAATCCCAGAAAATTGATGCCAAGGAAGTGTATGACTACTACTCATCGTTTCCAGTCTTTAAGCTACCTAGACGCAACAAAATTGTTAAACAGCAAATCTTTTGACAATTTTTCGCATAATTTTCCTGAACGCGAACTTGAAGTTGCTGTCAACAGATATACTGTACTGAACAAAAGAGTGTTAAAGACACAACTTTGAGTTCTATACGGAAGACCAGACTTCCGGAATATAGGTGGAGCTGTTCAGTTGTTACAATACATAACATAGCCTCCAACAATTCACAGGATCCATTCTGTGAAGTAACGAAGTTGTTAAATATTTTCGTTACAACACCAATGACCACTGCTGAGCCAGAAAGATGTTTTTCTTGCTTGAAACGCATAAAAACGGTTTTTAAGGAACACTATGTCTCAGGATCGCCTCACTGCTCTTGCAATACTGTCAATAGAAAATAGTATGATGTCCAAGATGGAGGGTTTTAACACCAGGGTAAATGACAAGTTCTGCAGTAGGAAGGAACGTCGTATGGATTTCATATTTCGTCACTAAGATAAATACATCTAAGTGTATACAGTAGGCCAATATAGAGATTGTAGTACACTCATTATTTTGACCACCAGCTGCTACTGTCATGATGTACAGCCATTAAACATGCTCTGGTATTGGGAATATCTGATCGAAGTGTCACACGAATCTTACACCTAGACCTCAAGTTCCATCCCTACAAAGTTATGCTGGTTCAGGAACTTGGGCAACATGACTGGTTCAACTGCCAAGATGCTTGCGGATCATATTGAAAAATCTTTCAACCGATCCTGTTGTGCTCAGTAATGACTAAGCACATTTTCATTTGTCCATATTGGTCCCAGAAAACCCTTTAGAAATGCATCAGCGACCTCTCCACAGCGAACATGTTACTGTTTGATGTGTTGTTGCACAATTTGGAATAATAGAGCCATGCTTTTTTTTTTTTTGAGGAAGAAGAATTTACAGTCATTGTTTGAGGTTAGGTGTATTGCTCGTGAAGGAAAGCATTTGGACGATATTATCTTTAAAACAAAGTGATGTCAAATGGCAAACATTCTTCTGTAAGATGGTAAAATAAAATTTTGAATGGGATCTATGTTGCTCTCGTTATTTATATTTCTAATCAGGGAGATCATTCTGCTAGACCCTGCATATACCGGTACCGGTAACCTTGTATATTCTGTGTTGCCAAATATGATAGTAAAGTTCTAACCTTTGAGGGTTGTAGTTAAAACTGGTAAGGTGTTGCGTAAGTAAAACAGAAGTTGAGAATAATTGATTTAAAAGAACAGGTAGAGTTAATTGTCAGTCTCTGTCTCATAGAGATACTAAGAATACCGGTATAATAATAAGAAATTTAAATGTCATTTTGAGAATTCAGATAAGTTTGTGAATAATAATATCAAATAGTTGGTTTTTATTTTCAGTCAATCACTTATCAGGTTAAGGCGGCAGAAATAGATTCTGTTACATCAAATTACAATATATTAATAAGCATCACGAATATTTTCGACTTTTTTATGCAAGTCATCTTCAGGTGATGTATTACTAACAAGCAAGTACAATTGAACGTAGGTGAAAAATATAAAGATATAAAACACATATAAAACACAAGTAAAAGTTTTACCTTGCTTGCTTTTTTAAGGGGTTAAATAGCGTACTTAGTATTAAAATAACATTCAGATAAAAACATTCCAGTAAATATAGTTATAATGTAAACAATATATTAAAATGGGCTGCAAAAGGATATCTGTCGGATACAGGGGGGAGAGCCATTAATCCTTCCCATTGAAGGCTTTAAGGAACCAACCTGGACAAATACCCAATGTCCCATCCCTACCTTCCCGTGGTGCAGCTGTTAGTAAGCATAATTTTACGAGCTGAACTAAAGGGAGAGGCTACTCATCCATTAGCACTGGTCAGCTTGATGAGTTATTGACTGAATTTGGTATAATTTCCCTCTATCCAATACCTAATTCCCTCTTTACCCTTTCCCATCCAGTCCTCTGACTGAACTCTTACTTTCTTCGACCCCGACGGCATTAGAGCATTCGAGGCCTAGGGGTTCATTTCCCTTTCCTTCCTCCTCTTTCTACTTTTCTGTTCCCAGTGCTGACCTGCTATGGCACTAAAATCGTCCTCCAGTGGCTTAAGGAGGGAAAGCTGGTGGTCAACAAGATCTCCCAGCTAGGTCCAATGGACCCGTCGACCAACAGCAGGTGTGGTCCTCCAGACATTCTGGGGGTTGTATGTGAATGAAGTAGCCACCAAAACGTTAAAATATGGTGTTCGCTTAAATCGGCTACAACTTGCCATTTATTATTCTGTGCTTCAGTGGCTGGTCATGATTATATCTTTGAAAAATATTGGAGTGCAAGAGGTCAAATGACTTTATTGTCAAACACCTGGCATTAGAAAACAACAACAACATATATTAAAATGGCAAGCAATGTGCCGAAGTTGTAAGATTAAAAATAGTTTAAAAATTATGTTAAACTGAAGGCTTGTTCATTATGATGTTGAACATGTTGGAAATCTATAGGAAATAGATGTGAAAACTATTCTCAGTCTATTCGCAGCAGTGAGAGGCATTAATATCTGAAAAGATTGATCAAAAAGATGTTTTAAGAATTATGAAGAAAAATTAAATGATTAAAGCCTGAAAGAGCTTTAAAATAATAATTAATACTACTCACGAATGGTGTGCAGTAGAGGTTTTCAGAGGTTATATATTTACTGGAATGTTTTTTATCTGAATGTTATTTTAAAACTATGTACGCTATTTAACCCCTTAAAAAAGCAACGAAGGTAAAACTTTTACTTGTGTTTTATATGTGTTTTGTATCTTTATATTTTTCACCTACGTTCAATTGTACTTGTTTGTTAGTAATATATCACCTGAAGATGACTTGCATAAAAAAGTCGAAAATATTCGTGATGCTTATTAATATATTGTAGTTTGATGTAACAGAATCTATTTCTGCTGCCTTAACCTGATAAGTGATTGACTGAAAATAAAAACCAACTATTTGATATTATTATAATAATAAGAGTTCACTAGTAAAGAGAATAACAAAAAGGTTCATATGACACTCTATTTCACAGAACACAAGTTTACCTTCCTTAAAAATAAATAAAATCATAATAAAAAATTTTTCCATCATTATGTCTTCTAAAAGTTAAACTAAAGACGAAATAAGAGTGAAATAATTGTTTGCAAATTGCTCTGAAAATTGTGTTTATACATTTAGCAATCTTTTAGTAAATTATTCATGGTTTTCATTTCAACTGACCTTGTATAAGTGTTCATATTGCTTTGTTTATTTTCAGAACATAATTTTATTGTTACACATTCTGTTTATCAAATTCGACTATTAAGAACCTATTTTATTGCTTAAGATACTTCAAAGTTTATTTTTCTATAGTTGTCTCAGTCATACATACATTTGTGTTTTTTTATGTCAGATATCATGATGGTTATAGTAGTACCTAGTATATACTGTGACATGACATATACTGGTAGATTAAGTGCACAATGCCCAATATAAAGATGATGCATCATGAAGTGGTCTGACCGTGTATCCTTATCATGTGGATACAGGTTCAATTCCTATCATTTCCAATTAGTAGGGCCTGATTGTTTCCTGTCTGATAATATTCGACGTCCCTATTTCTGCATTCAGTCTGTACTTCCTATTGGAGTGGAAGCGGACACTCATTTGATTCTCATAAGTTAACCTCTGAACAAATCAATCTCATATGTAACACGTTACATGACTGAGTACATCATTTCGATTCCTCATTTCACTTGATCATAGAATCATTGCTTTGTGATTCCTACAGTTTAATTCCTTAATATATTAGGAATATTTATTTGACAGTCACTGACTTTACTGCAATATATGTAAGGTACAAAACCTTTACATTACATGTTTTAAAAATCGTATAAACGTTTTCGTTGGATTATGCCAACATCATCAGATACGACATTCATTCTAGCAATATCATTAGTCTCTACAAATACAATACATATTAAATAGCATACAGCAGGGGCGGCTTTTGGGGTAGTGCCAGTGTGCCAAGGCACCGCCAATGAAATAAACAAAAAATAATATCCTAAAAAGCAGTTGTAATAGTTTATTTCTACACATTTTATTCGTATTTCATCTGAACGAGCGCATGCACAGATCCGGACGCACTCTTGCAGCGTTTTTCCGAACTTTGGAGCCACTTCTGTGTGGCACTGCCTACGTCCATATAACACTGTACAAAAGGCTACTGATTCTAGTTTATATGCGTTTCTTATGGCAGACTTTGAGCCGAATTCAGTTTGACTCAGTAGTTAATATTTCACCCGCTAGAGCACAGTAATGCAGAAATTTCGCTAGATGGCACGGTTGTTGGAGACGTTAGGAAGAGAACCATGAACCGCAGACTTGCACGAAAATACAAGTTAAAGTTCCCCGCCAGATGTTAATGTAATGTTACCAATTCAAAACTAATGCACATAACTTGGATTTGAATGTGTAAAGTATTATCCGTTTAACTATATTGAATGCAGAGATAGTCATGGTTCTTTTTAGAAAGATAAATATTTTTTTCATATTATGTAACACTGTTTGTTAAAGTTGTGTAATATTTGTTTTATTTTGCGGCAACTAAATATCACTACACTGTTGCTATAGTATTGATGCTTTTGTTAACGATACATGAGATCTGTGTAGGACATGAACATGTGTTATTCAGGCCGCTACCTTGGATTCATCGACCTGTTAGATAAAATGCAAACGTGTTCGTTTATTATCTATATCACTGTTTATCTCGTGTGTTTTTGCTAGTAGTTTTACTAGTTATAAAAGTTATTTGTATTTGACTAACAATACTGTAAAAGTTTTGCATTATCTCTATCTGTAAATTTCGTTATTAGTTTCGGAAATGTTATTGTAACTGTTACTAGATGCATTATTAACTATACACCTAGTAAAATAGCTGGTTTAATTAATGTGTTTTATTTAACATAATGTAAACTTGAGCTGCGATTATCAGTTTCACTAGGGTAATTTGCGTAAAACCTTTTTTCATTTTTGGCACCACCACCAGAATGCCTCACCGGCCGCCACTGGCATACAGAGTAATAAAAACATACTGAAAACCAACATAATTAGGATACAAAATGTTATATTTGTGTGACTGCCCTTATTATCAAATAGTTGAAAGTACACGTGTGAATTACAATATATATGTATGTGTTTGCAAGTTTTCACAAGCTGCTGATCCGGAGCTGCGTTCAGGCTTGTGTTGGCTCCCCCTTTGGTCTTTGGTTTCTTCCGAGGTTTTCCACAGCCGTGGGACTGAAGCCAGATGATCTGTGGCGAGTCTATGTAGAGCCATCGATGTAGCTCAGTCTGCAGACTCGCTGGGCTGCTGATCCAGAGCTGCGTTTGGGCTTGGGTTGGGTCCCCCTTTGGTCTTTGGTTTCTTCCGAGGTTTTCCACAGCCGTGGGACTGAAGCCGGATGGTCTATGGCGAGTCTATGTAGAGCCATCGATGTAGCTCAGTCGGCAGACTCGCTGGGCTGCTGATCCAGAGCTGTGTTCGGGCTTGGGTTGGATCCCCCTTTGGTCTTTGGTTTCTTCCGAGGTTTTCCACAGCCGTGGGACTGAAGCCGGATGGTCTATGGCGAGTCTATGTAGAGCCATCGATGTAGCTCAGTCGGCAGACTCGCTGGGCTGCTGATCCGGAGCTGCGTTCGGGCTTGGGTTGGATCCCCCTTTGGTCTTTGGTTTCTTCCGAAGTTGTCCACAGCCGTGGGACTGAAGCTGGATGGTCTATGGCGAGTCTGTGTAGAGCCATCGATGTAGCTCAGTCGGCAGACTCGCTGGGCTGCTGATCTGGAGCTGCTTTCGGGCTTGGGTTGGATCCTCCTTTGGTCTTTGGTTTCTTCCGAGGTTTTCCACAGCCGTGGGACTGAAGCTGGATAGTCTATGGCGAGTCTATGTAGAGCCATCGATGTAGCTCAGTCGGCAGACTCGCTGGGCTGCTGATCCGGAGCTGCATCCAGGCTTGGGTTGGATCCCCTTTGGTCCTTGGTTTCTTCCGAGGTTTTCCACAGCTGTGGGACTGAAGCCGGATGGTCTATGGCGAGTCTATGGTGAGTCCTTGGCATCAACCCCTTTGATTTGATTACCTGGTTGGTTTTCCCCAACCGAAAGGCAAATGCCGGGTAATATTTTGGCAAATCCTCAGACCTCACCTCATCTCACTACATCTCGCCGAAATATTGTAAAAAATTGCACAAAATTGTAAAAATTGTAGAAAATTACTAAATTGTAAAACTATAAAAATTGGTAAAAATTGTAATTGTAATATTGTAAAATTTTGACTTGTTCCACATCTTAAAGCTTCATTGCTCATGTAAGATCTATGGAATAAAATAAATGAATGAATAAATGAATAAAAAATTAAAATGGAATGATCTGCATATTGTAAAATGTGAAGAGATCAATTACAGTATTTGAACTATATTAGCGAATTTGTTAATGTCCGTGTTCTTATTTCTTATTGATGCACATCTTTCCACTGTCCAGATATGTGTGAATCATGGTGTGTATCTTGTAGGTTTGCCTTGAGTGCTTGTTCAAAATTACTTTCAACTATTTGATAATAAGGGCAGTCACACAAGAATGACATTCTGTATCCTAATTATGTTGGTTTTAGCATGTTTTATTACTCTATATGCTATTCAATATGTTTTGTATTTGTAGAGACTAATGATATTGCTAGAATGAATGTCGTATCTGATGATGTTGGCATAATCCAACGAAAACGTTCATACGATTTTTAAAACATGTAACATAAAGGTTTTGTACCTTACATATATTGCAGTAAAGTCAGTGACTGAAAAATAAATATTCCTAATATATATTACAGACTTTTCTGAAAATCAATCGAAATGAATTGCAAAAAATTAATTCCTTAAGCTTTACCCATTAAATTTTAACTTCAATTTTTGTGTTCTTTAACTTCACAAGACCTATGTTGTTTACTGTTCCACCAGTAATACATAATATAGCCAGGAATGCACTTGGACCGCAATTTTCTTTCAAAATCTGATATGCCTCTTCATTTATTTCTCATTATCAGATTTTTTAGCCTACAACTTAATATATTTCTACCAAAAACATTTCAAATTTTGATTTCATCTAAGCATTATCTTTTTTTTCTCTTTTACAGATTTCTTTACCTCTGGCTCCTTCTCCCTTTGAAATGTATCTTTTAATGTTTTCTCTTTCCTGGCTTTATTTCATGAGGTTTGTCGCTGATGTTATATGCATATTTAATTTATATTATATTTATTCAGATGTTTTGGTATAACTATTTACAAGTTATAAATAGTTTGTGTAACTCCTATCACAGCCTTTTAAATTGTTACTACAAACTTTCTTCAGAACATGATCATCATGTAATGTTTAAATATTGAATTCATCACATGATAATGAAAAATTGAAAAGTTGGAACAGACATTTTATGAGGAAATGCTGATTTTGAGATGTCTATAAAACAGTATTAAGAAGGTTGTTACTTAGAACTCTAATATATTTATGATCTGCACTCATCTATTTGATAGTTTTTAGATTCAAATTTGAATTATGTTGAACTGACTAGGACAAAAATGTAAAATGGTAATGTTCTTTAAGTAAAGTTACATCATCTTGTGTCTTCTCAAATTCTCACAGCTCGTTACATACCATTTCGAAGTACAAGCACGTGTGTGAGAGTTATGAAAAAACATTTATCTCTATTACTTTCTGAGATTTAATATTCTCTAGAAATATAAACTATCTATTCAAGTATGAGGAAGAAATTCACAGCTCTAAGATCATTAATGGAATTTACCATTTCAAAATCAACATTTTCTTGTGAGCAATTTGTAGTTTGAGTGAGATCGCCTCCGAAAACTTGTGCAGT
Organism: Periplaneta americana; assembly: GCF_040183065.1. NCBI lineage: Eukaryota > Metazoa > Arthropoda > Insecta > Blattodea > Blattidae > Periplaneta > Periplaneta americana. The sequence goes on along the minus strand of NC_091119.1, from coordinate 13,402,615 downwards.
CCCTCACCTGGTCAGATTCACTGTCCAAGTTCAGCGGAATGACCATGATTGCTCCTAATCACGTCTTCCAGTTATTATTAAAAGAGCCCCCCTCTGAAGGGAAAATATGGAAGTGTGAGAGTTGCTGGTAAAATTTTGTGCAGCAATTGGTAGTCACTCTTTCGCTTCACTCTCCGCTTGTCCCACCATTGCGGAGTCCAGCTTTCAAGTCTGGTGGAACTTGCTTGCGAAAACAGTCCTCCAAGAAGTTCGCCATCGACCTGTATAGGTGCTGCATGACTCCACTTAAACTGTGAGTCTCGTCTGGATAAACCTAAGAAATGAGAAATGTAAAAAATGTATGTAGAGTAGTTAGTGCATTCACGTGACATTACCACAAAACATGTAAGCTCAAAGCAGATTTAAAAACGTTGGAGTATACTGTGAAGTACCCAAATTTTTGTTATGAACACAATCACTATGAAAGCCTAAAAATTCGCATCAAAGCAGATTGTTTACATGACTAAAATTTATTTGATACTTCATTAAAATTTTATTAAGTGATGGCAATTCCAGTGCTGATGTATAATTGCTGGAATTACTTACTTACTGGCTTTTAAGGAACCCGGAGATTCATTCCCGCCCTCACATAAGCCCGCCATTGGTTCCTATCCTGAGCAAGATTAATCCATTCTCTATCATATCCCACCTCCCTCAAATCCATTTTAATATTATCTCCCCATCTACGTCTCGGCCTCCCTAAAGGTCTTTTTCCCTCCAGCCTCCCAACTAACACTCTATATGTATTTCTTGATTCGCCCATACGTGCTACATGCCCTGCCCATCTCAAACGTCTGGATTTAATGTTCCTAATTATGTCAGGTGAAGAATACAATGCGTGCAGTTCTGTGTTGTGTAACTTTCTCCATTCTTCTGAAACTTCATCCCTCTTAGCCCCAAATATTTTCCTAAGCACCTTATTCTCAAACACACTCAACCTATGCGTTCGCGTAGGCTTCCGCGGCTGGTGTACATGGTGTGTGGATAAGCTTCAGGGCTTCTACCGCGTTGTCTGTGTTGACCACAACACAGGGGTCGAAACGTCAGCCACTAACACCAAGACAACGCGGTAGAAGCCCTGAAGTTTATCCACACACACTTAACCTATGTTCCTCTCTCAAAGTGAGAGTCCAAGTTTCACAAGCATAAAGATCAACCGGTAATATAACTGTTTTATAAATTCTAACTTTCAGATTTTTTTTACAGCAGACTGTATGATAAAAGCTTCTCACCCGAATAATAACAGGCATTTCCCATATTTATTCTGTGTTTAATTTCCTCCCGAGTATCATTTATATTTGTTACTATTGCTCCAAAATATTTGAACTTATCCACCTCTTCAAAAGATAAATTTCCAATTTTTATATTTCCATTTCGTACAATATTCTCGTCACGAGACATAATCATATACTTTGTCTTTTCGGGATTTACTTCCAAACCTATCTCTTTACTTGCTTCAAGTAAAATTCCCGTGTTTTCCCTAATCGTTTGTGGATTTTCTCCTAACATATTCACGTCATCCGCATAGACAAGCAGCTGATGTAACCCGTTCAATTCCAAACCCACTCTGTTATCCTGCACTTTCCTAATGGCATACTCTAGAGCAAAGTTAAAAAGAAAAGGTGATAGTGCATCTCCTTGCTTTAGCCCACAGTGAATTGGAAACGCATCTGACAGAAACTGACCTATACGAACTCTGCTGTACGTTTCACTGAGACACATTTTAATTAATCGAACTAGTTTCTTGGGAATACCAAATTCAATAAGAATATCATATAAAACTTCTCTCTTAACCGAGTCATATGCCTTTTTGAAATCTATGAATAACTGATGCACTGTACCCTTATACTCCCATTTTTTCTCCATTGTCTGTTGAATACAAAATATCTGGTCAATAGTTGATCTATTACACCTAAAACCACACTGATGATCCCCAATAATTTCATCTACATATGGAGTTAATCTTCTCAAAAGAATATTTGACAAAATACCTGGCATACTTGCTAAAACAATCACTGATATCACCTGCATAAGCAACCCTTCAAAGTTACACAATCTCAAGGGAAGCTTAAATTATTTATCTTATCACTGAACCTTCAGCATTAGAATTTTGTGGTAATTAGTTTATGTTTTGAGGATTTTCATCTATGAAATTAACATATGCTGTGAAAAATGTCGTCTTTTTAAGCCAAGATAATGTTATATAGGAATTTTAAGACCATGGTACCTGTTGCCGGAATAGTACACCCTTATTTGCTAGATTCTTGGCGAGGGTCATGCTCTGCTGAAAATGCACGTTGTCGTCTGCAGTCCCATGTACAAGGTAGAACATTTTATCACGTAGTCGTTCCACTCTTAGATTTACGTCAGCTTCTTCATATCCTTTATAATTTCCTGTCACATTTGGCAGGCCCATATAACGTTCTGTATATGCAGAGTCTGAAAAAAAAATGAATTTGTTGCAACTTAGAAAAAAAAAAAATTCTATAACTTCATAAAATATTCAGTGAATTGAATTGTTAGTGTTGTGTAATAACATAATTACAATAACTGCCAAATTGGAAGAGTGACATACTGGTAACTCTTTTCATGTCACATACGATACCTTAAATCTTATGTAAACTCTTTTTGACTTGTAATATTTAACACAGGAAAGATAATAGTTTTGTTTATTTCTTAAGTCACGAATTCTACTGCAGTGTAAGAAAAGCAATGTACCGTATTCACATTTTTTTTTAAGTTATAAAACTGAGCACTATAGTCCCGTTGCTCTAATTTCCGGCAGCCAATCACGTTGCAGGTCGGCTACATTTAAACGTGTGCGTCTTGTGATTCGCTGAGGAAGACGTTATTCATTTTTTAAGGCTCGATAAATACTTAATATAATCGCCCGCCATTTTGGCTCTTTCGTTGGTGTTTGCAGAAAGCACACGAAGACGTTATTTGCTGCTCAATTATTTGCTGAATTACAGTGCGTTTGATTTATTATCATAGGAACTACGACATGATTATATTTAACCAGGGGCTTATACTGGTTAAAGGGTTTGGGCTACCGCTGACCCTATTATTACACAAAATATATCTAACAATTACTTTAATTTTAATTACTATGGTAAAACTAATAATACAAAATTATTACATTATGTTATATTATAAACTTTTTCTTTTGTAATTTCCTTGGGCTACCGCCGGTAGCCTCGGTAGCCCGCAAAATACGCCCCTGTATTTAACAGTGTGACAAATAGATTCCTCGTATGGTAGCTCGGCAACGAAAGAACAAAAATGGCGAACGGTACTACCTACCTAGACTTTATAGAGCCTTCACTTCCTGAGATGTAAGCAAAGAGGAGGAGTCACGCCGGGAATAACAGCGTCACGACTATAAGTAATTCTGCTTTTGAGTACCGGTATAGAATTAAAGTAACATAAGATTTCACGAATCAAAAATTATAATATACAGACAACAACATTTAAAAAGACAAAGTAACCGTTGATATGAAGTACAGAATATAAATAAAAATTCACACAGATAACAGCATTTAAAAAGGCAAAGTAACTGTAGATATGAAACACAAAATATAAATAAAAATTCACAGTAAAATGTGTATATTTTTATACAAACTTTTTAAACATTAGTACCGGTATTACATCCAGAGTTCGCATTATCTGTGCTGTGTTTTCAAACATGCTGAACTAACCATATAACCTCCATGTCGTGACAGGAGCTACAGAAATGCCGCAGTGGAAGACATCTTGCTCACGAGCCAGGGCCATTGCTGCCATGAATCCTCCGTAACTCCATCCCCAAACAGCAACCCGTCTTTTGTCCACGAAGTGAAGAGAGTCTCTCAGATATCTACAACAGTGAACGGTATATTAAAATTGCACATATTTTCTCGTTCTGTATTACACTCAAAAAATTAAATTGTTTATGTCATAATAATTTGTGTTGAACTATGGTAAGGTTACCAGTATCAGATATTTTTCACCATTTCTGGGGACAATTATCGAGAAAAAAGAACTTTAAACTTTCCTGTTAATTTGCCATTTAGTTACCGGTATGCATGTTTTTACACAAATTTTAAATGTTGAAGGTACCGGTACAGTACTTATTGTACTTAGAAATTACTGGATCTTTTTAAGATGAGCTAATCTTGCTAAACAGAGCTTCTTTGAACCCAAAATTTATAGAATAATTTGAGAGGTCATGTTGAAGTTTCTCAAGATGACAAGCAGTATCTGTACTCATTCTGTATCTAGGTCTACAATATTTGGATTCCCCTACCATGTTCATTGAAGGAAAAACCCTATTCCCTGATATATTACTTCCAGGATGATAAAGATAATTCAATCAGCTTTCGGAGTTGCACATAGGTAACCATTAGCTGAGAGAAAAATGAAGAGATTTCACTCTATATTGGACAAATATTGGTAATTTCTTATTTCCACTTTGATATTCTCTGCTGTTCAAACAAGAAATTTCATCAAACAAGCTGTCTTCATCTAGCTCAAGTCTATTTACAATTGTATCTTACAAGAATAATCGATGTTCACAAACTGCCTTAGTATGTAGAATACAAGATCACATCTCCAAAAGAAGATGTTTCAATTTCTTCCGTTACCACAGCAAAGGTCTAAATGCTACCACAATCTTTACAGTTTATTGCTTCAACACTTCTCTTCAATCAATCAATATTCCCATCATTCCTAGGTGGAACATAGGCTCTCACAAAGCTTCTCCATCTTACTCTATTCCTGGCCAACTCCTTGATCTCACTCCATGTCTTCCCCATCGTTTTTGTTTCTGTTAGAACAGTTCGTTTCCATGTTATCTTGGGTCTGCCAATTCCTCTGCTGCCCTGCGGATTCCAATCCAATGCCTTCCTGGCGGGGTCATCTGGAGGTCGGCGAAGAGTATGTCCCAGCCATCCCCACTTCCTATGCCGAATTTCAAATTCAACTGGTTTTTGTTTAGTTTTTAAGCATAGGTTTTCGTTGGATATCTGGACCGGCCAGAATATTTTTAATATGTTTCTCAAACATCTATTAATAAAAACTTGTAGTTGATTGATAATAGTTTTAGTTATTTTCCAGGTTTCACAGCCATATAAAAGCACGGATTTGACATTTGTGTTAAAAATTCTCAGTTTAATGTTTATTGTATAGGCAGCACTCTTCCATATAGGCTTCAGCAGCCCAAAGGCCTTTATTCTTACTCTCACATCGCTATCTGTACCACCATTCTGGGAGACTATACTGCCTAGATATGAGAATTCCTTCACATTTTCAATTACGCCGCTGCTTAGAGTTAGAAGAGTAGGTTGATTGGTACCTATGCGCAATTCTTTGGTTTTATTAATATTGATTGAAGACCCACCTTCTGTGCTTCCTTTTCCAATTGTTACAGTTTGGCTTTCATATCTTTAAAGGAATGAGCTAAGAAACAGATATCATCCGCATAGTCTAGATCTTCTAGTCTACCGGAGAGCCCTCAACGGATTCCTCTAGGGGAAACATTCACTCTTCTTAGAGTTGCATCCAAGAAACACCTCTCTTGCATAGGCGAATTTCGGTTCATTAAATTTACTTATTAGCAGGGAAGGAAAGTTCATGCCCTAAAAACGTGAAGAATATGTATGCATTTATGCCGTAAAAATAGATAAATATGCTACAAAATATGCATTACCAGTCTGAGATTATTTTAACAGAATAATAAGCTATAGGTAACTTACGTTTAATCTATGGATTTTGAAGTGCTTGCCTCATTGCTGAATGCTCCATTTATGCTGTACAGTTCACAACTAAGCAGTGACGTATGTTTTCTGTTGTCATTCTTCGCCTGTTGACTCTCAGCATAGCTTTGTAGCGCGAAAAACTTCGTTCTACTTCACAAGAAGTAAGACGGGCTTGCACAAAAGCCGTGAGCTGTTCTATAGAAAATTTTGTTGGTTTTTGGGGTGTTTTTCCTTCGAGAATATCTTGAATTTCTTTAAGTTGATAATAGCCAGGGTTTTTGGAAAGAATATATTCTGTTTTCTCGTTCACTTTATCCCCTACATTTCCTGGAACTGATGTTAAACTGGATATTGTTCTATCGAAATCTGCTAAAGACTGCAGTGAAGGAATACCAATTGCTAACTTGAGAGGCTCCCTATGAGGGCGCCATCGTTATGTTCAGAATTCATAAACATAAATTAGTCGTGTTTACGAGGTTACACACTTTTAAAAATGAGGGAAAGACAAATAAACATACATAATATGCAGTTTCTCTGCATAAATGTTAAAATATGATGCTTTTATAAATAAAGGCAAAATATGCACTTTTATGCACAATAAAAGTAATATCATTGTACATCTTGATTACACAACTTTTAACACTGTATCACTTCGGAATATGTATGATAAGAACTTTCTTGTGTTAAATATTATTAACGTACCTTGTTAACATGTTTCGATCTATTTTCGGTCATCTTCGGAACTGATCGTTGTTGGTCTTGGCGCCTCTTGTTTCCTGTGAGGGTGCGTTCGTAGTGTAGAGTGAAAGAGTGTATGTGTTTTGAAATTGAGTTGTGTGTTGAGAATATCGTTGGGGTGTGTTTTCGTGGGTCTGTATATTTCATATTGTTCTAGTGTGTTGAGTTTCTGGCTTTTTGGTTGGATGTGTAGTATGTCCATGTCTGTGTTGATGTCTCTGTAGGTGTGGTTGGCATTTGTGATGTGTTCTGCATATGTGGAGGTGTTTTGTAATTTTGTTATGGCTGTTGATGTGTTCTTTGTAACATGTTTGAAATGATCTGCCTGTCTGTCCTATGTAGAAGTTGTTGCAGGTGTTACATTTGAATTTGTATACGCCTGTGTGGTTGTATTTGTTTGTTTGTGTTGTTTGTGTGTTGAGATGTTTTTGTAGAGTGTTATTTGTTCTGTATGCGATGTTGTAGTTTAATTTCTTGAATGAGGTTACAATTTTATGTGTGTTTTTGTTTTCGTATGTTAGTGTGATGTATTTTTTGTGTTCTTGTGTTTGTGTTGTATTCTTCTGTTTTTTGTGGTTTTGTTTTGTCTTACGTATTATGTTGTCTATTATGTTGGGGTTGTATCCGTTTTCTTGTGCTATGTATTTGATTGTGTTTAATTCTTCGTTGTAATCTTGTTGGTTCATTGGTATGTTGAGTAGTCTGTGTACCATTGTTCGGAATGCAGCTTGTTTGTGTTGTGTGGGGTGGTTGGATGTGTTGTGTATGTGTGTTGTTGTTGTTGTGGGTTTTCTGTATACTTTGAATGTGTGTTTGTTGTCTACTTTTGTTATTGTGATGTCTAGAAAATGTATGGATTTGTTGTTTTCATTTTCTAATGTGTAGTGTAGCTTTGGGTGTATTTTATTTATGTGTTGATGTAGGTTTTGGATCTGTCTTTTGTTTCCTTTGTATATTATTAGTATTAGTATGTCATCATTTTTAGTAGCTACCACATTTAGATCCTGTGCATATCAGTAGAGGTTGATTCGCATGTGAAGATTTTGTTTGAAACTAGATTAATAGAAGTTTTTCATTTGTTTATCAACTAAGAATGTTTTTATCAACTAAGAATGTTTGCTTACGCTGTGACTTCCAGCTGGTCTGCAACCTCAACAGTACCGAGCCTCATGTAGACTTCGTGAAGCATCTGATAGCCTTGTCCTCCTGAGCCTCGACCGTCAATCTGAGCCACGATAAAATCTCGATTTCCTGCCAGGTACGTGCTCCAGTCTAGCTTCCATCTTTCTGTTACAATTTGTGAACCTGGTCCACCATATCTGTAAAGGATCAAGTCTTTAGTGTCATTTATACTATAAATTCGTATGAAAATGCAATTACCGGCAAAACATAACCTTGAAAAAAAAAAAAAGTTAGATAAATGAATACATAAATAAAGAAGTCGAGTTGCAGTAGAGCAAGAGACTAGGGCTGGAAGAACTTGAATTGGCTAGATGTCCATTTTTAAGTAGTCTTCTAATTTTCTTAATAGTTTTTCCTTTGTGCACATCCAGTGTATCCAGTGGATTTCAGAAGTTAACAATGGTGTAAAGAGGTAAAGAGTAGAAGACAAAGATAAACTGTTTGAGGAAATAGGACATGTACAGAAAACTTTTGCAGAAAATTTTAAATCTTGGAAAAATAGTGCCAGTACAACTGAAGATACATTTTTTTTTTTTTAAGTTTTAGGTTTATGTTTAGTCAGAATATTAACTCCTAATGAGGGTGGTTTACATGCTGTAGGTAATTTTTGGAATAAAAACAGCATGAAAGAGACGTTTTCACTCATGTGGATTCTATGTGGTCAGAATGAAAGACTAGAGTCCATGTTTGGAACTGTTAAGATCATCATCATAAAAATAAATTTTTCAGCGTAAGATTTTTAGTCTTTTAAAGGATCATCTAAAGTTTTTCAGAAAATACAGAATTATCAAAAGTTGTTGTTATCTAATGCCGGACGATTGGCAACAAAGCCATTTGCCTTCTCACACTCTAATATTTTTCATAGATATTTTCAAAATGAGCTACTGAAGTATGGTACAGATTTAAGGTGATCTAAATCCATTTCTTTTTGTAAGTTACATAACGGACGATTTGAAGATTGATATATTCCAATTCTGTGCTAATGCTTGGCCGACAAGCAGGTCTTGTGATCAATCAGAATGCTGCTACAGAAAATTTTTCGTGGTAAATCAGGAATTTGATACAAAATGTTTTCCTTGGGATTTGGATATAAAATTTTTATTATTATTACCTGGCATATTAATTTAATGAGTCGCTTTAGAGAATGAAATGTAGGTCTAGCAACATGTCTGTAATTGGCTGTACTACCTTTCTTAGCCAAAACATCAATATTTTCATTTCTCAAAATTCCACAATGAGATGGAATCCATTGAAAAATGATTCTATCTAAAGTATAAAACAGTATCAAAGATATAAAAAATGTACAACATAACCCGGTTGCAGTTAGAATATGAGATACCTATAAGAAACTGACTTAATGACAATTCTTGTTTTTAAGAATTTTATGTGAAGATGCAAAATTTTAAGGTTATAAAGATACATTTTTAACAGATACAAAGGTGATAATTTGATTTATTATAAATGGTTATAATATGTGCAAGTAAAGCTATTTCCTCTTTGTTTCAAATGGCAATTAATACTTTGGGATCTTCTTCTCTGATTGACAATTCATGTAAAAATCCTGACTGTCCCATTTTTCAATTTAGAAAATCTAGTCGCCCTAGACTATGTGGGCGTGAGATCCCTCATCCAATTATAACTTTCGTAACAGCTTCAACACTCATTCAGACACCAATAAATTTTTGTCCTGGATTTTTCCTAAGAGTAAAAGGAAGCTGGAGTGTGCTGTTGATCACATTATCTACTTCTAATGTTTATCGTTGCAATAAGTGAAAGTCTCAGGAATCTTCTATTTCACATCAATAAATTTAAGAATACAATTATATTCAGACTCCAAAGCAGCTATTCTATCAATAGTCTCTAAACACACACCTTCATCTCAAACAGCAGAAATAACTAAAATGCTCTCTCAATTAATATCACTCAATAAAAGAATTGTATTCCAATGGATACCATCCCATTGTGGAATCCTCAGAAACGAGAATGCGGATGCATTAGCAAAGAAGGGCAGCACTGCTACTTACAGACCTGTTACTAAAACTACATATTACTCTGTGAAAAGATTTATTAAATCTACATACTTAGACTTCAACAAACAAAATTTGATAACACAATCCCAAGGGAAAAAATGGAACTCTCTGCATCATAATCCACAGTTAATTCCCGATTTACCAAGAAAATCGTCTGTAGCTGCATTTAGATTGGCAACAGGCCATGATTGTTTGGCCAAACACCTGCATAGAATTGGAATATATCAGTCCCCTAACTGCCCATTGTGCAACTCAAACCAAGAAATGGATTCGGAACACCTCAAAATCTGTGCTTCAGTGGCTGGCCATGATAATATCTTTGAAAAATATTGGAGTGCAAGAGGTCAAATGACTTTATTGTCAAACGCCTGGCATTAGAAAACAACAACAACTTCTAATGTCAAGTTATGAAAGATTTCTATGTGGCTATAAATAAAACAAACAAATATATAAGTAGTTAAATAAAATAAATCGTCGTCGTTCCTGCAATAATTCCTATGTGCAAAATACAAAATTTTTCAGTAGGAAGGAAAAACACATTTATTCATTCTGTGGCAGTGGTACATAGGAGATTGTGAATTCTTACATTTTCGAAAGAAAGAAATATAATTACATATAGGAGACTTTATTATTTGCTGTATCACTATTTAAGTTATTTAATAAAGCAAAAATTTGAAAATCGATAAATATGTCACATAGCAGTTAAGGCTGGTTCACAATAAACAGGAAACGAGAATTGGAACGAAAACGAAAACGGTAAAATTGTTAAAATGTGTACATTTAAATGTGAGCATTCACAATTAACGAAAAGCTTGCCGGAGTCCGGGATCGGGAACGGAGAGTTGGCCAAGTTTCAACTTTGGCGTTCACATTTCCAATGACAGCCCAATAGATTCATTTTATTGCCATCTAAAAGCTATTTTGTCGTCGTATATTTTGTAGCAAGAAGACCGTGACATAACCTATGCATTATTTTGATCTGTGCTGTGCATCATGGAGCAAGTTTTATTTGATGAGATTTTAATATTGAGTGTTGAGGAAAATCCTCACGTTTACGATAAGCGGTGCGCCTCATATAAAGATAAGAAAATCAAGGAGAATACGTGGCTTTTAATAGCTGCATCTTTGAACACCGATCGTAAGTGAATCATATTTTATTACTGTATTGGTTATATTATACACTACATATACATGCTTCAATTCAATAACTACTGTTGTGTTCATTTTTGTTCTATTACAAATGTTTCTTCTCTAATTAGTTTATGTTGTGGTAGACTTAAAATAGGTTGTGATAATAAAGATGCATGAGCATATTTATAGTACCGTACCTAATGAAATGTTTCAGTTGAAATTTCGAAGTTGGTTAACTTTGTTGGCTGCCTTGTACTCATGAGAGAACGCCATTGGTCAATTATACACAAATTACATCAGAATGCGTAATATCGACTTTATATATCGTTATTGACATGTATATCGATATGCATAGTTGTCTACTTTCTCGGTTTATTGTGAATCAAAAAATTTCATATTCACGTTCTCTGCTTCTCGTTTTCATTCTGGTTCTCGTTCCCGGTTTATTGTGAACCAGCCTTTATTGCAGGAACAATTACGAAATGTAAAGTCAAGCCGTTCACGTGCCATGAGAGTGCATGTAAACATGGAGGTAGAACACTCATGTTTTTGTGGCCTCAGCACTAGAATGAGGTGGAGCGCTCGGCATCATGTTCCAACCAGCTTTTACACTTGGGAAAGATCTGGTACTCATTTTGATAGGTGGCTAAGTGGACCTCGGAGCCATTTAAAAAGTTTTGGCAACGAGAAAAATCTCTAGTGAACTACTCGGGCATGAGTTAAATGAATTTATTATGTCAAATAATTAAATATATGTAAAATATATGTATAAAATGTACTTCTGTCAAGAAGAGTTAGTTGACTTAGCATATTTCAATTATAATGAAGTAGTTATAACGTTTGTAAAGCAGAAATCAGTTTAATTTAACTTGATTTCGCATACTTTTCTCATCCATTTCACTGTAAATTTTAATAATTTAAATAATGACACAGTTCTTCTGTTAAACACATGCACATGAATCATTCAAAATGCAGAATTTATATTATCAGTATACAATATTGACTTCTCTATACTGCAGGCAGCTGTAGAAAGGTTGAAAATTAGTAGCCATTAAATAAATTATAGAATAAATTGTAGTAGCAGTAGTAATACTAGGGCATTCGAAAAGTAATGGCAACATAGTTACTGTTTCACACTAAATTTATTTAGGTTACTTTTGGCATTACATATTTCAAATAGTCTCCTGCCATGTCAACAATATGTTGCCAAATCCTTGGAAGACGGTGGACCCCATCTGCAGCATCATTTGTATATGTCTCTCACTGATCGATCTAAATTTCTTTGGTTGTCGACTCTTGATTGAAAGTGACTGTCTCGCTTCCAACCATCTTGCAATAGTTCGATATGGTAGGACTTCTCTCTCACGAACTTCTTGTAATGCCCTAAAGCTACGAGTTGCATTTTTTTCTCTTGCAACTTTGATTTTTATGAAGCAGTTACTGAACATTTTTTACAAATCAGAAACAGCCACTGTATTTACAAAATATGGCTATTTCTAGACTTTCAATATTGCAGATTTATGAAACAATCGCTGTTCTATTACGTAGTACAATATTCCAATGGTCACCCCTATAGTCACGTCGCTGTTATGTCTGGCGTGGCTCTGCCTCCTAGTAAGAGTAGGTTCTATAAAGAGTAGGTACGTATAATCGTTCGCCATTTTAGTTCTTTCATTGCCAGTTGCGGTTAGCAGACGACGCTATTTTCCGCACTGTTAAACATTATCACGTCGTAGCAGCTATGATGATCGCATTGTAAATCTTAGGTTTCACAGATAAATATCTAAGGAAGGCATAGAAAAAATTCGAAATCAAAATGTTTTTTGGGAAGGGAGAAAAAATTACTAACTTCGAAGTGTCCTGTTCAAAATAGACATTGACACCTTCTAAAGTTTTTCTATTTTTAACTTTAGATGTGAGTCAAAGCGAGAGAAATGTTTATAAAGAATTACTTTTAAAAGTGATTCCTATTCGAAATCTGTATCGTACTTGTTTCCCAGTTACTGGGAGTAACATATGCGCTGACCTCAGTTTGCAGAGTAACAACTTAGGTCTGTTAGAACTGTGGATTCTCATAGAAAGGCCGGCCCTTCGGCGGTCACCCCAGGCCAATGCTTTGTGGCACTCGCTGCCGGAAAAAAATTCAATCTGTCGATTACGTTCTTGTTATAATGTTTAATGTGAGAAACTTAAAAATAAATAGCTAAGTGAATGTTGAGATAGCTTTTGTATACCTGACGAAATCAATTGTTGACTATAACGTTAAAGTATGTGGATCATATGTTGCACTGTTTGTTGAAGGTTTAATTACTGGAGTATCCAGCTGCATGGCTCTAAGTCGATTGTTACCCTTGATTCTATTATTATTATTATTATTATTATTATTATTATTATTATTATTATTATTATTATTATTATTATTATTACTATTATTATTATTATTATTATTATTATTATTATTATTATTATTATTATTTTAAACAATCACACCTAAAAGAGCGCGGAATTAAAATTTGTACTGTTGTAAATTCTCGTCCGCTTGCTGCAAACGGCAAGGAAAGAACGAAAATGGCGGACGATTATACCCAGTATCTATAGAGCTTTAGGAAGTCCATAACGAAATCAACAGCGAATGACAAGACGCACATGTTTAAATGTAGCCGACTTGCAACGTGATTGGCTGTCGGAAATAAGAACGACGGGACTATAGGAGCACTGATTTACAGCATTGTTGCCATTACTTATCGAATGTCCTAGTATAACAGTACCTGAAAGTATACATACATTTCTAGAAAATGCGGTGTGGGGGGGAGAGAATTATTATCCCTGGTTAGGATAAGCAGTACATGTGTAGAGGAGGTGCTTTCTGCAGTGGAGGGAAATGCTCCTCTTTCCTCTACCCCCAGGCTAGACTTGGATTTTCCTGCACAATCGAGGTGATTTTGGAAACTGGTGTAACCAACACTATGTGCAAAGAATATACCGTAATCATCTTGCTGTGAAATCACAGAGAAAATTCAAGAAATAGCACCAGCAGAAATGCTTTATGTGCATTAAAATCTCGATATAAAGCAGTATTAGTAAAAAATATGAAACTGTATAATAAAATGCATATTATGCAATCCTAATACCAAAAGTATAATATTTACTCAAGCATGTGGCATTCGACAAACAATAGAATAAAAAAATAAATAGAATAAAAAACCAATTTTAACAATAGAAGTTATTTTTGGAAGCTTTCTACTAGAATATTCAGAAACGAACATGTTTCGAATGAAACAATAAGGGAAGAAATGAAAATAACAAATTTCACCCAAAAAGAATCACATAAAAGATAATTGATTAAATGGCGATCTTACTCGTGTTAATTTTGTAAGCATGTGCGGCTTACAGCTGTTTCGTAGCTTTCGACACCATCCTCAGAGCCTACTAGATCTCGGCGCTATCTCAACTTCGCTGCCTGTTGTGTGGGTGCGTTCATGTGATGAAGAGTTGTGTCAAATAGTGTGTGTGTTCTGAAATTGATCTGTGTGTTGAGAATTTGATTAGGATGTGTTTTAATGTGTCTGTATATTTCATATTGTTCTAGTGTGTTGAGTTTTTGGTTTTTGGGTTGTATGTGTAGGATTTCCATGTCTAATGCTAACCACACATACAATAACATAAATACAGACATGGAAATCCTGCACATACAACCCAAAAACCAAAAACTCAACACACTAGAACAATATGAAATATACAGACACACTAAAACACACCCCAATCAAATTCTCAACACACAGATCAATTTCAGAACACACACACTATTTGACACAACTCTTCATCACATGAACGCACCCACACAACAGGCAGCGAAGTTGAGATAGCGCCGAGATCTAGTAGGCTCTGAGGATGGTGTTGAAAGCACCGAAACAGCTGTAAGCCGCACATGCTTACATAATTAACACGAGTAAGATCGCCATTTAATAAATTGTTTACATTTAATTGTTAAAAGTAGTGTACAGAAGATTCGACATGGGCACATAAAAGAGCTCAAAAGTTGCGGTCATTTTGAAAGAATGGCCATTCATAGGCTGCAACAAAATGCAGTTAACTGATTTCATAAAGGAGAAAGGGAAAGAAGAGGACCTCGAAAAATATGGATTATAAAGAATAAATGAGGCCATAATATGAAGAGGCCTTAGGAATAAACAGTGGTAGAATAGAGAAGACTGGCGACAGGGAATTGGAAGACAGTGACAGACAGACTTTTACGAAAGCGAATATGATGGTGAGTATCCAGTTGGAAGGAAAACTATAATTTTCAGCCACACGTATCTTCATTATTAGGAACATAGAGTGTAATATTTTATAGGTTAGACGTTAGACATCAAGATATTGATATGGTTTACGTGTATACTGCAGGGGCGGCCCGTCCTTATGTGCTACAGTGCTACAGCACAATGATAATTTTTGCTCAAATAATGTATTTGCAATATCACCATAGTATCTGATCTGCCATTTGACAATTTTCCGTGGTTATGTTCATGACGCGTTATAGAGTGTTTAGTCTTCGCTCTTAGCTCTTTGGTGCCTCAGGGGGTACAATGTGCTACTCAAAACTCTAAATGAGAATGTAGACAATTAATGCGCATGTGCGAAGCTGAAATCACTGCCCTGATTGGTTATTTTTACGCGGGGAAGTGCTGTAGTCAGCTTCAGCACAACACAGCTTGGAGATTGCAAAAGTAAAGCGTAACGAGAGAATGCTTGTCTGTGGAAGAACTCGGAACTATTTACAATGTAGGCCTATTTGGTAATTCAAGTGTCCGACTGCTGCTGCAGTTTACCTGGTTTTTGAGGTTTCTCCTGAATTAGTCAGCAAGCGACGAAGAATGGAATCCCAGAAAACTGAAGCCAAGGAAGTATGTGACCGTATAATTCAGAAAAATACTCACCGTTTCCAGTCTTTAAGCTATCTAGATGCAACAAAATTGTTAAACAGCAAATTTTTTGGCAATTTTTGGATAGCCTAATTTTCCTGAACGCGAACTTGAAATTGCTGTCAACAGCTATACTGTACTGAACAAAACAGTGTTAAGACACAACTTTGAGTTCTATATGGAACACCTGCCTTCCTGAATATAGATGGAGCTGTTCAATTGTTACGATACATAGCCTCCAACAATTCACAGGATCCATTCTGTGAAGTAACACTGTCAATAGAAAAGAGTATGATATCCAAGTTGAAGGGTTTAACACCAGGGTAATTGACAAGTTCTGCAGTAGGAAGGAACGTCGTATGGATTTCATATTTCGTCACTAGGCGAGTCTCAAATTAAGATAAATACATATAAGTGTATACAGTAGGCCAATATAGAAATTGTAGCACACTCATTATTTTGACCACCAGCCGCCACTGGTATACTGTAGTAATAAAATAAACAATGCTCTTTTTTAAAACTATATTAACTAACTTTACTCACACATGTACAACTAGAGGGTAGCGAGTAATCTCTTCTTCCCTGAGACCTGGGGGCAGATGAAGACGGACTTGCGCGTTGTATCCTCCTGATATCTGGACAGGAAACGTTTTAACTTGGGGTAGTGCCATTTTGGAAGCCCTCTCTATTAGTCGAGTGTTATTTTGAAGTGTGGCAAGAAGTTTTGGTGTGGTACCCCTTGTTGCATAGAGCTGTACAGTTGGTACACCAGGTCCCAGGCATTCCAACACATAATAGTTGAGTCCTGGGCTAAATATCACATTGTGGTACTGACACGGTCTGACTAGGATGTCCATCACATCCCACCTGTGCTTTTGCTTCCCTAGAAATTGAAAAATGGTGACTAACATAAACATGTGAGAATATGAATCTATCACTCACTCACTCACTCACTCACTCACTCACTCACTCACTCACTCACTCACTCACTCACTCACTCACTCACTCACTCACTCACTCACTCACTCACTCACTCACTCACTCACTCACTCACTCACTCACTCACTCACTCACTTTATTATTTAATTACTGTACCTATTTGAATTTATACTTGCTAATAGGTTACTTGTTATAAAACAAGACGAGGCAAACTAACTGATTTCCATTTAATCTATCTCATATTACGTATTATACAACCTCTGCACCAAAATGAAACTGATAATAGATCATAAGGAAAGATTTGAAAAATCTAAATACATTTTTTCTCTAACATTCACCGTTTTAGAGGAAATCGTTATGTTTCTATGAAGCATTTGGCAACATCACGACTACTCTAGCAAGCACGGCCTGCACTCCTTACCTTCCCCTCCCTCTCTGCTATACTCAGTCGGTGATGCACGATAGTGCGCTGCGTTGCAAGATTTATTTTAATGATTTTCGCAATTATTAAACTCATGGCTAAACTGTTTAATTTGCAAAAAACGATTCAAAATATTAACTCTTTAGATTATAATATGTTGAGTAGTCTGTGTACCATTGTTTGGAATGCAGCTTGTTTGTGTTGTGTGGGGTGGTTGGATGTGTTGTGTATGTGTGTTGTTGTTGTTGTGGGTTTTCTGTAGGCTTTGAATGTGTGTTTGTTGTCGACTTTTGTTATTGTGATCTCTAGAAAATTTATGGATTTGCAGTGGCGTAGCTTAAAATTTTGAGCAAGGGGAAGCTAAATCAAATTGTCTTCCATGTACATATGAGAAAACGTATTGCAAAAATATAGGCTTAAAATAAATAGTAATCAATGTCAAGTCAGCAATCCGAAGATTGGTTGGAACCTCGTAAGTAACACCAGTAAGGCATCACCTCAAATAGTACGTAGTAAATTATGATTTCATGGTTTATACATATCTCTAACAAATAGACAGGTATAGGTATAATTTAACACTAGCTCACTTTCTGTCATATTTAGAGAAATCACAATATTAACGGTCAATAAATACAGTATTAGTAATTACGTAAGTATGCGTCTGTTTTGGTTGTGTCCTTCATTGACAGCAAGGGAGTCGGTCGTTTCTTTTTAAATTACACTTTTGTTCATAAGTCAGTCTTGATAATGGAATTGTCCTAAAAATTCAAGTAAATTAGTGTCAGCAACAGTTATTTCACTCATTATTTATTATATCAGCCACAATGCACACTAACACTTCAACTAAACACAACTCACGAAAGGGATAACTCGGAAACTAAATTCTTTTCAATGTTAAAGCTAGCTTCTTGCGAGCCTTGCGACCAGGGTAGTTTTGTTAGAAATAGATGGAAAATCTGCGGGGTGATTTACACAGAAGAATGAGAGGATTAGAAGCTGGTGTGTGCAGGCTTCATGTTTACTGCTGCATCACAAATCATCCTGAGCTGCCGCATCACAATATTTAACGCCTAAATATAAATTGTATTAAAATTAATAAATAATTTTGTTCATAAACTGCAGGTTTATTATGAAATTATTATTAACTGGCGAAGCTGAGCTTTTTAGCTTACATTAACGCTACGCCACTGTGGATTTGTTGTTTTCAGTTTATAATGTGTAGTGTAATGGTACACAGTCTACTCAACATACCAATGAACCAACATGATTACAAAGAAGAGCTAAACACAATCAAATACATAGCACAAGAAAACGGATACAACCCGAACATAATAGACAACATAATACGAAAAACAAAACATAATCACAAAAAACATAAGGATACAACACAAACACAAGAACACAAAAAAATACATCACACTAACATACGAAAACAAAAACACACACAAGGTTGCAACCTCATTCAAGAAATTAAATTACAACATCGCATACAGAATAAATAATACTCTACAAATATATCTCAACACACAAACAACACAAACAAACAAATACAACACACAGGCATATACAAACTCAAATGTAACACCTGCAACAACTTCTACATGGGACAGACAGGCAGATCATTTCAAACACGTTACAAAGAACACATCACAGCCATAACAAAATTACAAAACACCTCCATATATGCAGAACACGTCACAAATGCTAACTACACCTACAGAGACATCAACACAGACAAGGAAATTCTACACATCCAACCAAGAAGCCAGAAACTAAACACACTAGAACAATATGAAATATACAGACACACAAAAACACACCCAAAAGAAATTCTGAACACATAACTCAATTTCAGAACACACACACTCTTTGACTCCACATTACACTACACAAACACACCCCCACAGGAAACAAAACAAAAGACGCCTAGACCAGCAACAGCCAGTTCTGAAGAAGGCCCATAACAGGTCGAAACATGATAACCAGGTACGATAGAATTTAACACAAGAAAGACATATAATACATATTCCGAAAAAACAGAAACTATAATACAAAAATTTTAACTAAACCAACGAAGATCTAATTGAATTTCTAGGTCCTCAAAAGGAAATTTCAGCACTTCACTGACAGTGTTAACGTTTGCTCAATAATCATTACTTCAGGGGCGTATTTTGCGGGCTACCGGGGCTACCGGCGGTAGCCCAAGGAAATTACAAAAGAAAAAGTTTATAATATAACATAATGTAATAATTTTGTATTATTAGTTTTACCATAGTAATTAAAATTAAAGTAATTGTTAGATATATTTTGTGTAATAATAGGGTCAGCGGTAGCCCAAACCTTTTAACCAGTATACGCCCCTGCATTACTTGTATTAAAAAAAAAATTATTTGTAAGCCACTACTAACATTGAAAAAAATTCACTTCTCTTCTGTTACTGGCTGTGATGAACAAGGCAGAGATTCTTTATATTTTTACAACTTGACACGTAGAATATAATATGCAAGTGCAGATGTCCATAAATGCCTCACTCACTCACTCACTCACTCACTCACTCACTCACTCACTCACTCACTCACTCACTCACTCACTCACTCACTCACTCACTCACTCACTCACTCACTCACTCACTCACCTTTTTTCTTTTTCAATGGTGGCTGTGTAGGCGCAGGTGTTGAATCATCTTCTTCGTCCCCCCATTCATAGGATTCACTCCCACTATGTGCCCCCGATCTCCCTGTTGCCATGGCGGCATAATATGCTGAGTAGGGGTGATGGCTGGGCTGTTCTGGCTGGCAGGTGAGACATTGAGGTGCACTCAAGGGCACACCCACGCGCGGTGATGCTGAACTTGTTCGGTACAAGTGCATCTGTCCAGGGCGCCCCTCAGGTATGCCCAGATAGTATCTGTAATAATCATAGTGATAAGTGATAGTAAGATAGTACCAGTACTTCGTGAATATTTTCATCACTTAATATTGTAGTTGGTAAACTGATATACAGGAGGAACTGTAAATAATGTCATTAATTTCAGGAGTTATTCTTTGAGATATTTCAAACAAAAAATTTAATACGATTTTGCTCGTTTTTGCTTCGTTTTCAAGATAAAAATTTTGTTGTTTTATATGCTATTGATTTAATTCTGAATAGGCTCAGTCATTTTAATAGAAGAATGCAATGTGATTGTAAATGATTGAAAGAATTTTAGTTTTGTTCTTCAAATGTGCAGAAATTTGATCCGAACAAATGTAACTTTTTGTTCTGCAAAAGAATTTTATAATGTTACATTTGTTCGGATCAAATTTCTGCACAGAGAGAGAGATTTAAAGAAAAATAAATCGTTTGGCCTTACTTAAGATTGACCTCGAGAAAATTAATAGCAATAATACAATGAATTACACAGGAATATTATTATAAATAAATTGTAATAATAGAGCATTGAATATCAATTATAATATAAAATCTTAAAATCAACCAATCAATCAATAAATCAATCAATCATTTATAATCAATCAATCAATCAATCAGTCAATCAATCAATCAATCAATCAATCAATCAATCATCAATCTTCTTAATGTATCCAGGTGTTCGCTGACAACATAAAATCCACTATAGTCCACTGTAGTCTATTCAGTTGTTTTTCACGAGAAATGAGGGGTATTTTGATCGGTGTTCATTATAGATGCCTGTTGCTAGTAGCCAGAGGTGGGGTGTAGTCAATATATACTGCAGGGCTGTGTCTTCTGCAACTGGTACTGATGATTTTAATTTACTTCTTTTGTGGTTTATGGATGGACAGTTAAAATCTTAAAAGATAACCTTAAAATTAAATTTATAAATAAAAGATTTTAATTAAAATTAGCATATGGCGTTTCCTTAATTAAGACCTTCTGAGTGGTATAAATGAAATTGTATGATCTCCAAGGAATCTTTAAGAATTTGGGTGATGATTTTTTTTAATTTCAAAAGCTGGACAAAACTAAAATTATTTCAATCTTTTACTACCATAATATTCTGCTCTCTTAAACTGACTGAGCATATTAGGGATTAAATCAATGACTTTCACAAAACGAGGTATGGAATGTTGCATATAAAACAGTTTTTATCTCGAAAAGAAAGCAAAAACGAGCAAAATTATATCAAACTTTTTTGTTTGAAATATCTCAAAGAATAACCCCCTGACATTAATGACATTGCTTACAGTTCACTATGTATAGTCAGATGAGAATTCTTATCAACTATTTTAATGAATTGTTGTCTATATTTTGCTTACAGCTTCTGAAGGAAATGCATAGAAATTCCGTACCTGTATCAAATTATACATTAGTAAGGGGAAAATGAAATGCCTATATACATTTTGTAGTGTAGAGATGTTTCAAATATCTAACGCATTGAGTTTTATGAGCTTATTTTAAGAGAAGGAGTTGTAACCGTTTTCCAGAGTTGTTTCAAAATATTTACAGAGTTGTTTCAAACAAGTTTTATTATACTGTCAGATTATTGTATTGCAAATGGTATCGTGAGGTCTGATTTTTTTCCAGGTTCAGAGCAATAAACTTACACTAAATTTTCTGTATGGTCCCATGCTAAAATCTTGGCCACTTCAAACTTGCCGTGTGTGAGTGGCAGCACTCTTTTCTTGGGTATGTTTACTGATACTACATGTTTGAAGAAACCTGCAGGCCCGTCACGTACAGGTGATATGGTAATGTAGTTGTTTCCGTCTGATGAGAAGAGTGGAGCATCTTGTGAGTCCACCCATCCATGACCATCCCCACTTATTCTTTGTGTCTGAAATTAAATAAGCATGAATGACGTTAATTAGAATTTTACATAAGTATTTTTATAATTAATAACTTAACTTGTACTGTATGAGTTTCTTTGTAATGAATGTTTTTACCTCTTGGCAGTACCACATAGGACTCTTGCATACTGTGACTAAAGATAGATTCTGTGGTCGGTTCATCCACACTACTGACACCTCTGTCACGCTCACCCATGTTACTGCTATGAAGTAATAATCACTGAAACAACAAAATGAACATGTGAATTCTGTGAAGTTAATAATCACTGAAACAACAAAATCAACATGTGAATTCTGTGAAGTAATAATCACTGAAACAACAAACTAAACATGCGAATTCTGTGAAGTAATAATCACTGAAAAAAACAAACTAAACATGTGAATTCTGTGAAGTAATAATCACTGAAACAACAAACTAAACATGTGAATTCTGTGAAGTAATAATCACTGAAAAAAACAAACTAAACATGTGAATTCTGTGAAGTAATAATCACTGAAACAACAAACTAAACATGCGAATTCTGTGAAGTAATAATCACTGAAACAACAAACTAAACATGTGAATTCTGTGAAGTAATAATCACTGAAAAAAACAAACTAAACATGTGAATTCTGTGAAGTAATAATCACTGAAACAACAAACTAAACATGTGAATTCTGTGAAGTAATAATCACTGAAAAACAAACTAAACATGTGAATTCTGTGAAGTAATAATCACTGAAAAAAACAAACTAAACATGTGAATTCTGTGAAGTAATAATCACTGAAACAACAAACTAAACATGCGAATTCTGTGAAGTAATAATCACTGAAAAAACAAACTAAACATGTGAATTCTGTGAAGTAATAATCACTGAAACAACAAAATCAACATATGAATTCGAATGAAAGGAGAATATTCCCAAATATAAAATCTTTTCAATTGTACCGCTTTCAGTTGATTGCTTATTTGCTAGTTGTAGGATGGAGGCAATAATTGAATACTTTTTAGCTATAACCCTAGATAAAACCCTAGATAAATATACCGGTAATATCTATTCACATAATTATCTACAGGACTGCTTTGATCTTCTAGGAAACATTATGCAAGTCTATTCCTGGATATAGCAGCGGCATTCTAATCAATGATGATGTACGATTGCAACAGAGCTGCTTGATTCCCATCAGTTAGATACTCTGCTATGAAGCACAAGGAGGTGAAGTTTCATGCATACTTGATCATAAAGAGCTGTGTGTATGAGAGAGTAGAGTAAATTTTCCCATTACTGAGAATCAGGTTAAGGTTTCAGATTCAGACCAGAAATTGGACCCTGTCTTTGGGTTACTTCTATCCATGTAGAGAGGTTGTGAATTACTTCGCCATCCCTTCTTTGTATGATGATGATGATGATGATGATATTTTCTCTGCATGCTCCATTGAATCCCATCCAACCAACATTCTCGGGGTCTACCGAATAGACTCTACCCCTTCCTCTTGTCTCTTCCGCCATCCAATTCAGTATCTTCTATGGTATTCTATTTTCATCATCTGTTTTAAATGTCTATACCAACCCAGACGTTTCCTTCTATTGTTTCTAAAATATTTCTGTCCATCTGCATAATTTCTCTGATTCTATTATTTCGGATTTTATCTTCTCTTGATATTCTTGCTGATGTCCTTCAAAATTTCATTTCTACTACCATTAATCTCTCGGCTTGTAGTCTGGTCACTGCCATATAATAAAGTGCTTTGTAGCAGTGCTTTAAAGATTAATTTTTTATTGTGGCGCAAAATATTCCTACTCCATAAAATTAAATTAAACATTCCAATAAATCTGCTACTATTAATTGATATTCTTTCAATTTATAAATATGTCGTTGTGTTTTTCTCCAAAAGTGAACCAAGATATTTAAAACTTTCAACATTTATATTTTTTCTGTGTTACATTAACTGTCCATCCATATCTCATGTCAAACATTCAGTTTTCTCGAATTTGTCTGTAATCTCCACTTCCCATATTCTGCAATCATTTTCCTTATCACGTGAGATGCATCATTCACATCCTGCGTGATCACTACCTGATCATCTGCAAACAATAGATGGTGTAAATACTGTAATAATTTTGTTCCATTTGCAGTCCCATATAGTGACAATTTCTAGACAAATTTTTAAAGCACTTATTATAGATTTTGTCCCGCGCCGTGGCATCACGGTCCAAGGCATCCTGCCTAGGACTCGCATTACGGATTGCGCGCTGGTTCGAGTCCTCATGGGAGAAGAAATTTTCTCATGAAATTTCGGCCAGTGTATGGGACCGGTGCCCACCCAGCATCGTGATGTACTTGGGCAGCTACGATAGGTAGCGAAATCCAGTTGTGAATGCCAGCTATAACGGCTGGGGGGATCATCGTGCTAACCACACGATACCTCCATTCTGGTTGGATGATCGTCCACCTCTGCTTCGACATGTGGGCGTGAGGCCAGCAGCCGGCTGGTTGGTCTAGGCCCTTCACGGGCTGTAGCGCCACGGATTATTTATTATTATAGATTTTAAATAATGTTGGCGATAAGTAGTACCCTTGTAACAATCCTTTAGAGGTATAAAATTCTTCTGAGAAAGGGAACCCATTTTAATTTGGCATCTATTTTGTGAGTATATTGATTTTATAATATTTAAAATTTTGTCAGTTATACCTTTGTTGTAATACTTTCCACAATAATAATAATAATAATAATAATAATAATAATAATAATAATAATAATAATAATAATAATAATAATAATTCTTTATTTATACTGGCAGAGTTAAGGCCATAGGGCCTTCTCTTACACTCTACCAGGTCACAAAGTATACAAGCAGTTAAAATTTAACAAAAAGTTACAGAACAGAATACTAACATATTACAAAAAATAATAATAATAGCATAATAAAATCGGCACTAAACAACATGAAAATAATACCATAATAGAAAAAAGAAAGTAAAATGCATTGGAATATAGCAAAAGCAACTCATTTAGTACAAATGGTTAATATGGAAACGTAAGGAAGAATATAACAAAATAGAATGTAATAAAATAATAATATAAAAGAAAAAAAAAAGAAAATTAAATTAAATTCACAATAAAAGGCTATGATAATAAATTCATCAGCTGATAAAGAGAACAAAAAGGGGAAAGGAAAGAAAAGAAATATATAGCCTATATTTTTACAAAACTATCGCAGAGAAAAGGGCTTATAACTGAAAGGAATCTGAATTGAAAAAGTGGAATTGTAATTTATTTTGAAACTAGACAATGTCCGACAGTCTCTGATGATAATAATAATAATAATAATAATAATAATAATAATAATAATAATAATAATAATAATAATATTAATCCGTGGCGCTACAGCCCACGAAGGGCCAAAACCGACCAGACGGCTGCTGGCCTCACGGCCATATTCCGAAGCAGAGGTGGACGATCATCTAACCAGAATGGAGGTATCGTGTGGTTAGCACGATGAGCCCCCCCGCCGTTATAGCTGGTTTGCGTAACTGGATTTCGCTACCTATCGTAGCTGCCCAAGTGCATCACGATGCTGGATGGGCACCGGTCCCATGCACTGGCCGAAATTTCATGAGAAAATTTCTTCCCCCATGAGCACTCGAAGCAGTGCGCATGCTGTAATGCAAGTCCTAGACAGGATACCTTAGACCACGGCGCCATGGCGCAGGACAATAATAATAATAATAATAATAATAATAATAATAATAATAATAATAATAATAATCATCATCATCATCATCACCACAATGTAACAATGTTAGGATCGTAACCGTTACTTTATTATGATAATAGATCGTTGTTGCAGCCCCTTCACCATCATCATCATTCTCATTGCAAATATATGTCTACATGTATTTTATGTAAATTTTAATTTATGATGAGCTTACTTTGTGTGCTGGAAAGCCACTGGAGGCTTAAGGTCTCTTGTGCGTATATTCTTTGGGTCAGCTAAGTCCGCTACCCAGAGTGACACTGACGGATTTGGTGTTCCAGGCTGAAAATACAAAATAAATATTATAAGCGTCGAGAAGTGGCACTTTACTTATACTAATGAAAAATTACCTGAATTATTATAAAATTTAATTTGGGTTTAAACCATCGGTGTAGCCCAGGCATTAGGTGTGTTTGCATGCTGATCTGGAGTTGTGCTTGGGTGTGGACTTGTTAAGTATGTAGGTACACGTACTGAAAATTTGCATTGTACATTACACTCATATATTTTAGTTTTCCTATACAGGGTGGGTGGTAAAGGCTGGTTCACAATAAACCGGAAAGGAGATTTGGAACGAAAACGAAAACGGTAAAATTGTTAAAATGTGTACATTTAAATGTGAGCATTCACAATTGACGAAAAGCTTGCTGGAGCCCGGGATCTGGAACGGAGAGTTGGCCAAGTCTCAACTTTGGCGTTCACGTTTCCGATCACAGCCCAATAGATTCATTCTATTGCCATCTAAAAGCTATTTTGTCGTCGTATATTTTGTAGCAAGAAGACCGTGACATAACCTATGCATTATTTTGTTCTGTGCTGTGCATCATGGAGCAAGTTTTATTTGATGAGATTCTAATATTGAGTGTTGAGGAAAATCCTCACGTTTACGACAAGCGGCGCGCCTCGTATAAAGATGAGAAAATGAAGGAGGATACGTGGCTTTCAATAGCTGCATCTTTGAACACCGATCGTAAGTGAATTATATTTTATTACAGTATTGGTTGTATTACACATTACATATCCAATAACTACTGTTGTGTTCATTTTTATTCTATTAGAAATGTTTCTTCTCTAATTATTTTACGTTATGGTAGACTTAAAATAGGTTGTGATAATAAAGATGCATGGGCATATTTATAGTACCGTACCTAATGAAATGTTTCAGTTGAAATTTTGAAGTTGGTTAACCTGTGTTTATGTTGGCTGCCTTGTACTCATGAGGGAACGCCATTGGTCAATTATACACAAATAACATCAGAATGCGTAATATCGACTTTACATATCGTTATTGACATGCATATCGATATGCATAGTCGTCTACTTCCTCGGTTTATTGTGAATAAAAAATTTTCATATTCACGTCCTCTGCTTCTCCTTATGGTTCTCGTTCCCGGTTTATTGTGAACCAGCCTTAACTCTGCATCAAAATGAAACTGGTATTAGATCATGAGGAGAGATTTGAAAAATCTAAAAAAGTTTTTTTTTCTAACATTAATTATTTTAGAGGAAATTGTTACCGGTATGTTTCTATGAAACATTTGGCTATATCACAGCTACTGCAATAACTTTAGCAAGCACAGCCTGCACAGACAGAGTGAACAGTTTAAGACGATGTAGACCCATAGCAGACGTAAACAAAAACAACTAGCATTCGTCTCTCTCTCTCTCTCTCTCTCTCTCTCTCTCTCTCTCTCTCTCTCTCTCTCTAATACACTTGTGGTTTAGTGATCACAATTTTAAACGGAAATACCCATCTTGTGATATCAGAAATATATTGTTATAATTTTTACTGACATGATTTGTCTTACATTAAATTAACATTTCTGAAAATGAATCATTACAGCACACGGTATTATTTACATGTAATTTTACACTGAAAAATGTTAAATTAACGTAAATGTCAACACAACAATGGGAGGTCAGATTACGTCATTGCCCCATCTCTTACCTTCTCCTCCCCTTTTTGCTGTACTGTCACAGGCACGCAACACTGCGCTACGTTGCAAGATTTATTTTAACGATTTTCGCAATTATTGAATTTAAATTCATGACTAAACGGTTTAATTTGCAAAAAAAAAAAAAAAAAAAAATCAATACACTATAGTCGCGACGCTGTTATTCCCGGCGTGACTCCTCCCCTTTGCTTACGTATTAGGAAGTCAAGGCTCTATAAAGGCTGGGTAGGTAGTATCGTTCGCCATTTTTGTTCTTTCGTTGCCGAGCTACCAGACGAGGGATCTATTTGCCGCACCGTTAAATATTATCATGTCGTAGCTCCTATGATAATAAATCAGACGCACTGTAATTCAGCAAATAATTGAGCGGCAAAGAACGTCCTCGTGTGCTTTCTGCGAACCCAACGAAAGAGCCAAAATGACGGGCGGTTATATTAATTACTAGCCGTACCCGTGCGCTCCGCTGCACCCGTTAGAAATAAATATAAAGTAATTATATAATTAAAATAGGACATTTGATCCAGGGAACATTCGTGTTTGATAGAAGGAAAAATCGTTTATTATGTTACTTAATTTAAATTGAATTAAAAAATTAAAATGCGAACATTTTGATCCAGAGACCACTCATTTGGTCATAAAAATTAGTTTAGGAAATACAGGAAACAAATATACAGAATAGCCTATCAAGTTTTCTGTGCATAAGAATCTATTTTAATCTTACCTGTCCTCGATTCACTCAGGAGTTACTGTGATAACATTATAGCATTATGTCCATCTAGAGAAACTACATTTTCCAATGGTGAATTAATAAAATTAATTATACAAATCGGTTAATTTAGCTTCCGATATTACTTCATAGAAACGCAGAAACATTATCTGTAGGCTATCTTTCATAGCTTTCGATTGTTGCTGTCCAAGGCCCCTTATAGACGAAGTCATTTGTTTTTTAATTCATTACACGGCCTTAGATGGCAGTTATTTTAATTTTAAAACTCATTTATCTCATTAAATATCAGTCCTATCAAAATTTTTCAAGGAATAAAACTTATCGGAAATTATTTTTAAAGAAACGTTTGTTATGTAACATTTTCACAAAAATCAATAATAAGCGAGATATTTCGATTTATTTAATTCAGGCCCCCTTATAACCCCCCTTTTAAATAATGTATTTTGAATGCCATATAGCCTAAAATCTAAGTTACAACGAACTTAATTTATATTCCAATTTTCATGGAAATCCGTTCAGCCATTATCGCGTGAAAAGGTAACAAACATACAGACAGACAGACAGACAGACAGACAGACAGACAGAGACAGACAGACAGACATACAGACAAACATTTCAAAAAAGCGATTTTCGGTCAGGGTGGTTAATTATATATGTTAGGACCAATTATTTTTGGAAAATCTAAAATTACCAGAAAAATTTCGGCTACAGATTTATTATTAGCAGGGAACGGATTTATATGGACTAAAAATATATGAAATATGTAAATATATATGTAGTTATTTTTACCAAAATATGGAATTAAATATGGATTTTTACCAAAATATGGAATTAAATATGGACTTAAAATTATAAAAAAATGACTATGTACGTTAAATATTGGTACATTTTAATCAAACTAAACAAAAAATATAATGGACGTACCTTATCTTCCAATGTAGTTTCAACAAAACACAATTTTTATTGTCTGTTACCATAACAATAGGTTACAAACATTTCTTTCAAGTGCTGAAAAGTGAATCTTCTTCTATTGTCTCTGAGGATAGATTTATACTGACTAAAAGAGCGTTCGACGTCACAAGAAGTAACTGGTACATAATTCAATTTCACAATGTCTGCTGGGGATAAGTCCAAGTTAATCTTCACTGTTGATTCACCACTCATCACAGCAACAACCTTTTGTAGTTCTTCATATCCAGGGTTTTTTGAAAGTACAGTGTCCACCTTAGCTCTTACTGCATCTGCAACTTTACCTCTACCACGATTCAGTTGTTCCACAGTACTATTTATAATTTCAAAACTTTCAGATAGTGAAAGGTGCCTATTTTGGAGACTTTTGAGCGTTTTTATGATGCATGAAAATGTATGCTGAATGTGAGCTAAGTCATTCTTCACACTTATGTCACAGGTAACTGTTTTCGCAGTATCAATTGAGACTGCATCTTCAGAGTCCAATGCAAGGAGAACATTGTTAATAGAGTCTATATGTTCGGCATAATATTCAACTGCTTCTAGCCATGTACCCCATCTAGTTAAAATTGGCTTTGGTGGCAATGGAATTTCAGGGTACATTTCTTTCAACACGTTAACTCTACTGGGAGCTTTGAGAAATCCTTTTTTCACTGATGAAATCAACAAATCTACTTTAGGGAAATTGTCTCTGACCACTTCTGCCACACGATGAAATGCATGCGCCACACAAGTAAAATGAGTCAATTTAGGATATACAACAGATAATGCTTGTCCAGCTTTGACCATATAAGGGGCAGCATCGCTAATAAAGAATAACACATTATCGTACATAATACCCTTTGGCCACAGGATACCCATAGCTTCGTTGAACAGTTTAACTATAGTTTTGTTATTGCACTTTTCTAGAACATCACAATGTAAAAGAATTCGTTCAGAATATTGTTCACTTAACAAACCGATAACTACATTACCAACAAGTCTACCTTCTTTGTCGGGAGTCTCATCAATGGAAACCCAAATTGAACTATCTTTAATTTCATCTCTTATCTTCTGTATTGTCTCATCGTAGATGGATGGAGCATACGTCTTCCTAAGTGTTGACTCATCCGGGATTGTATGTTGAGTATATTTTTCAAGGAATTCCCTGAAGACCTTATTCTTTAGTTTGTAGAGAGGAATATCAGCAGAGATGAGAGAACGGCACAGGTCGATGTTAAACTCAGATCTTACATTCGATGTTGTTGGTTGTGTTAAAAACAATTGTCTCTGCTTGGAATTTAGTTGTTTGTTGGCCTGATGTTTACTAGTTGTAATGTGTTGTTGCACCAGGAACTTTTGTGTAGATGATACTGCACACTGACACAAATTACAAAATAATATTTTATTGTCAGTTGATAAACCATCTTCTTTAAATTCTGAAATGTAACTTGTTAGTTTTGATTTTAAATTGACTGAATGACGTACTTTTGGCATATTTACCGTCTTTATAGTATGATTTACAAAACTGAACCTATGTGTACTCTGACTGGCATTTAACTGTTGAGCTGCACAACTGAAGTCTGTTAAAAATTTTAAATTAAATTAATACAGTTTTGTAACTTACTTTCCCATTGTTGATAGGACTGCTAATTTTCAAATAACTCTGATGTTAAAGGGATTACTGAACATGTGTTTAAATCTCTATTGTTGAAATGTATTTTTAAAAGTTAATGGAATTTTGTTTTGTTTTATTGTTAAACCTAATATAATATGGACTGTTTTATATGAAATATGGAAAATATATGGAAATTAACGAAAATATGTACTAAACTCTAAAATATGGAAAAATATGGAAAATAAAAGTAGGATTTTTCAACCCTACACATTGTGAAACATAAAGATAATGCAAAATATAAATTATATTAGCTTTATAAGTAAATATGTATTTACATATAAATCCTTTCCCTGATTATTAGTATAGATTTATCCAGCCTTAGCAAATGCTTAACATCTTCATCAGCGACTCACAAGACGCACACGTTTAAATGTAGCCGACCTGCAACGTGATTGGCTGCCGGAAATTAGAGCGACGGAACTATAACTATTCAGATTTTTTTTTACCTACCGGCCGTTAGCGCAATAGAGTGCTGCAAACATTTAGGCAAAAACTATTTTTTTTTCCTGTGTAATGGCGCTTCATCGAAGGAAAAGTATAATACAAGTTTTGTTATATTTAACATGTAGAATCACTTCTTAAATTTTGGTACATCAGTCCCCTTCCACTCTGTATAGCCACGACACACCAGATAAAGATCAGCAAAGCACAGTTTGAAAACCGTGAAGCATTTCATATAATATTTAAAGGGACATCTTAAGGTACGGTCACACGTCGCTACTTTTGCAGCGCTGCAGTACAAAAAACTGCGCAACTCTGGTACTGCGACGTGTGAACAACGGTGCAACTCGAAAAGTAGCGCTGCCGAACCTGCTGCCCGCTACTTTTCCATGCTGCGCGCAACTTAAAAGTAGCGACGTGTGAACAGGGTTCTCAGGGTTGCAGCCGCAGCATTTTTGATATAGAGTGTTAGTTGGGAGACCGGAGTGAAAAAGACCTTTAGGGAGGCTGAGACGTAGATGGGAGGATAATATTAAAATGGATTTGAGGGAGGTGGGGTATGATGATAGAGACTGAATTAATCTTGCACAGGATAGGGACCGATGGCGGGCTTATGTGAGGGCGGCAATGAACCTTCGGGTTCCTTCGTATTTCGTAATGCGGACATGGAAATCCTACACATACAACCCAAGAAGCAAAAACTCAACACACTAGAACAATACGAAATATACAGACACACTAAAACACACCCCGATCAAATTCTCAACACACAGATCAATTTCAGTACACACACACTATTTGACTCCACTTTTCAACACATTTCAACAATCAAACGCACCCACACAACAGGCAGAGAAGTTCGAGATGACGCCGAGATATAGTACGCTCTGAGGATGGTGTGATGAAGCACCGAAACAGCTGTAAGCCGCACAAACTTACATAATTAACACGAGTAAGTCCGCTAGTTAATCAATTACTTATTTATATAATCTTAACGAAAAATATCCACTCAATAACAAATTAATTAATTAAAAATCCTCAAAAGGCTAAACAATAATTTCTGAAAGAAAATAAAGATAAACATAAGTACGTTAATAATATATTCTTAGAGGTTTCCTATTCTTCATAAAGAACGAAACTTAAATTTTCATTTTCATAAAAACAATAAAATTATCATTTATAAAAATAATTATGTATTACATAAAATTATACCAATGCCAGATTATTTGAAAATGACAATTTCTTACAGAAATGACTTTATCTTTACCTTAGGATACCGTAAACTGCGTATTTCAGGGTACAATTTCCCTTCCTCTTGTACACCAAACCAAGGAAACCGTTGTTCCTCGACCAAAGTATCATTAAATGTTGCATACAGCATGAGATGTCCATCATCAGACATCCATAGTGCTTGGTTGCTGCTGAGAACCTCTTCTGGAACACAGCATTATCAGCAAATTAAAGCTTTTCTTCTGTAACTGGAGAATTCTGTCAATAGGCTAATGAATACAAGTAATTGCCCTGTAGTTTATCAGTTATCTACTTCACGTGTCAACAATAAATTTCACTTAATATACATTCAGTGATGATGAATAAGGAATATTCGTTGAATGGATTGAATTAGCGAATAGTAAAATTTAGGGTTAAAAATTGTAAACTAATCTCAATTCTTGAGTCTTTACTGGGGTGACATGGCTGATTTAATCTGTAAAAAAAAGTAATCAATTTATACCATATATATATATATATATATATATATATATATATATATATATATATATGTATAATTTGAACTCGTAATGGAAATTACGGGAAAACGGCTGAACGGATTTTAATAAATGACCCCTCATTTTGAAGCTTGGAACTCAAAGTTTTTCGGAAAAATAGTAGTTTTCAGTGAAATGTCAAATATCAACATAATTTTCCTATTTTCCAAAATCCATCTGTCGTCAGTTTTGAGAACTAGCTAATTGCATTCACGGCCGACAAAGAAGCGAAGCGAGCATCAAGTCGGCCGTGTTGCATTTCAGAATAAAACAAAACACACACTACAGTAAACAATATTACACGAAGGCCATGATCTGCAAGAATGCTGACATATTCAGAGCTCAAATTAAATTGGTTATTAAAAACTTAACTTACTAAAAATAATTTACAGGTTCGATTCTGTGGTGTGTAATTTTCTGGGTACAGCTGTGTATTGGATATTAAAAACTTCAAAACTTGAGGTGGTTTGATTACAGTATTACCATTAGAAATGAAATATTATTGTAGTTAATACCATGATGTGACTATTTTTCATTAATTATACATAATAATGCTATATTGATGATATGAAAGTGAAACGTTTTGGGGTTATATAAGTAGATGTAGAGAATAACTTAAATTAGATTTTGATTTCTACATTTTACTCAGTGGCGGCTATATAGTATATATAGTATATGTTACTGAAAGCTATAAAAATTATGTAAGATAATAATATTATTAAAAATCAAATATTTTTATAGTTATTAATCAAGTGGGGTTGGGTCTTTTTCATATATTTAATTGCGGTGTGGTGTAGATATTTATATGCGTGGTTCTCTTCAGTATTGGCTCGAGAGAGAGTATTTTTCATTATTATGGAAGCAAATAACTTTCAGAATGTCTGGTATTCTTCATTGAAAATAAATCTGAAAAATGTTTATTTGAACGTCTAATGAACTTAGTTTGCAGCATTTGCTACACAAGCCACTAGTATATATATATATATATATATATATATATATATATATTTATTTCAATTCCCTGCAATACTTTCACAGTTACATGAATTTTAATTTTTCGATTTCCTGAGAAGGGATATAAAAGTTTTAATTCTAAGGCTCATTTTTTTAATTCAGAATTATTACGGAAACATGTACAGTATTTTTAATTTCTCCAATTTATTCTTTGATTTTTCCTGTTTAAAATGATATTGATGGTATTTTGTAGACAAGACCTTATCTATAATTTTGTGGGTCTACATTAATAAACAGTTACAGACGTGGACAAATTATTATTAGACTAAATTTTTTTCTTGTAAACATAATATAATTCGTCATATTAACTACCAATATAATTCACAGAGTCTCTATTGTAGTAAATATGATTGTTTACATCTTCTGGTATATTTTTCAAATGATTAAGTATATTTTTTCTTGCTATGTTGGTACTACTGGCGTTTTAATTATATACTGCATGACATGACCGGACATGAACGAAATTGAAAATCTGTGATCTATAATGAAGAAGAAAGTGAACAAAAAGACTTACAACAAAACATAGACTCATTTAAGCACTGTCTGATATCTGGCTACATGATGCTGATATTCAAAGAAAGTGTCAAACTTTGGTTTCCAGCATCCCTGACAAAATCAACGTGTTAATAAAGAATAAGGGAATGTTCACAAAATATTAGTAACCTCAGGACTCAATTTTCTGTTCATTATATCTATGCAAAATACATTTTTGTTCATTATTTCTACCGATAAATATAGCTTCGTTGCACATAATTATAATTAATTTAGTCTAATAATTTGTCCACGTCTGTATATATATATAAAAATACGGGGCATAATTTCAGGTATGTATTTCCCACATGTAGACAATCAAAATAGTTCATTACAACATGTGTCCGGAAATGCTTCATTTCCGAGTTATGGCCTTCACAATATTGAAATTCAGCGGAACGTTTTTCTTTCCGCAGGTCGTTGTCATTACAGAAGATGTTCAAAACGTCCACCTCCTGCTTGAATACAGACCTCACATCGATGTCTCATTGATCTGCGAACACGATTCCAAACTTCAGGAGTATTGCGTATGTCCTCAGATATGATAAGGATACAATTGATACTCTTTCAACAGTCTCCAGACAGTCGTATGAGGAACATTGACTTGCAACGCTACCCTTCGTGTGCTGATAGAAGGAGTCATGTTCACAGCCTCCAGAATCTCCTCCTGTACTCCTGGAGTTGTAGATCTTGGTCGTCCCCTTCCCAAACCAGGAGAGTTAAATTTTCCATACTCGCACAGACGGTAATGGAGAAGTACAAATGTCTTCCGATCTGGACATTGTCGCTGTGGGTACCTCTCCTGGTACAAACGACGAGCCAGCGCAGCATTGCCGTTCGCCTTACCGTACATGAAGTGTATCTCTGCCAGCTCTTGATTTGAATACATGTCGCACAGTCTAACGCGTACACAACACTGAATGTAACCTTCGCCTCGGAATGAACTGTCAGAGTGCCCTCTTAATGTCTCCTTTGACGTCAACGACCTGCGGAAAGAAACACGTTCCGGTGAATTTCAATGTTGTGAAGGCCATAACTCGGAAATAAAGCATTTCCGGACACATGTTGTAATGAACTATTTTGATTGTCTACATGTGGTAAATACATACCTGAAATTATGCCCCGTATTTTTGAAACACCCTATGTATGTGTATATATATATATATATATATATATATATATATATGGTATATACATCTTGATTACACAACTTTTATCACTATATTACTTTGCAATATGTATTATATGTCTTTCTCGTGTTAAATATTACTGTACTTGGTCAACATGTTTCGGTCTGTTATTGACCTTCTTCAGAACTCAGAAATAGTTATAAATTTAATTATTTATCCTTTGACTCATTTTCTTGATTTATGAAAAAAAAAAAAATTAAACTGAATAACTTCATGATATGTTTACTGTGTTAACGTTTGCAATTTACCTGGCTGACT
Organism: Periplaneta americana; assembly: GCF_040183065.1. Lineage (NCBI taxonomy): Eukaryota > Metazoa > Arthropoda > Insecta > Blattodea > Blattidae > Periplaneta > Periplaneta americana. Next base: position 13,366,424 of record NC_091119.1, on the reverse strand, counting down.
AGTTTCGAAGTGGTATCCTTCAGTGTCCGAAGCCTAGACTAGGATACCACTTCGAAACTAGTCAGCCTGGTAAATTGCAAAAGTTAACACAGTAAAGATATCATGTAGTTATTCAGTTATTACAAGTGTTAAAAGGGTGTATCGAACAATGAATAAAAAATTAATAAAATAGAAAATACTGGGACAATGAAAGTAAGTAACATTTTATTAAATTGATTTTAAACAGTTTTTTAGATATGATTTTGTTGATAGCTCCCTTTCTACAAATATCATCAATATGATTATACTAAAATTAGGCCTATACCCATTTTAATTTTTCGTTTATCTGAGGAGGAGGCATAGTATATGGTATAATAATAATAATAATTTATTTAACCTGGCAGAGTTAAGGCCATACGGCCTTCTCTAACACTCAACCAGGAGTAAAACTGCGTTACAAAAAACACTACAAATTTACAAAGTACACTACAATTTTACACACAAAACTGAATAAGATAATAATAATAAAATGTAAACAACAAGTAAGTAGAAATCAGACATAATATTTAACATACAGAAAGAAAGAAAAAAAGCATAATAAAATGTGAACAGCAGGTCAAAATAAATTAGACATACAAAGTATAAAAAATAAGACAATAATAATAATAATAATAATAATAATAATAATAATAATAATAATAAAAATAATAATAATAATAATAATAATAATAATAATAATAATAATAATAATAATAATAATAATAATAATAATAATAATGGTATGTCTTATTTTAACGGACATTTTCCGTAAGTTTAGTTGTTTTTTATACAAAAAGAACCTTTTCTCAGCTTCTATTTCTGCAGTGCTCGGGAAAAGTGACATAAGTCAGTTTCCACAAACCTTTTTTGATAATTTATTGACAACTTACACTGGTTTATGTCGATTTGATTTTTTTCTGTATGAATTATTGTAATGGGAGAAATACTTACGTATTTTTTTTCCAAGCGAGCAGATGTTCCGTAAGTTGTCAATAAATTATCAAAAAAGGTTTGTGGAAACTGACTTGTGTCACTTTTCCCGAGCACTGCAGATTTAATATAGAAAGCTGAACATTTTCAGGAATTGTTTAGTTGAATGTTATACATAATATGTATATTATACTGGAACAATATTTTTGAAAATTATTAAAATTTCGAGATGCTATAGTAGTAACGTAATCGTAAAAAATATATATGAATGGAAAAAAAAATTATTTGTCAGTAAGGAAATAAATTAAAGAAAAGCTACTGTTTCAGCATAAAATCAAGTTATGTGTACATGAACTGTAAACAAATCAGCTGTTTAGCTTCAACAGTTGTCGAAGAAAAGTTACTTATTTTATTATTATTATTATTATTATTATTATTATTATTATTATTATTATTATTATTATTTTTTTTATTGTAAATGATTTCCTATGTTTTCGTATCATTTATCCTAATGTTTTCTTTTTCCTTTCAAATTGTCACACAATTGGTTTTAATGATTATTCTTTATGAATTGATTAGTAGGCCGATCTATTCGAACACTTATTTAGGGCGGCTTGTTTTTGTTAAAAATAATCTCTAATATTATAACATCATAATTACATATCCCTTTAACGCTTAAATTGGCAAAACTTCATTTCTCACACTAGTTTATTAAACCGTGTCGGACTGTAAAGAAAACAACTATCGCAATGTCCATATTTTATATGTTGTACTATATTATAGTATTATGAAATTTTAATTTTCCTACCAATTTTTTTTCTATTGTTCTATTAAAATTATAGCATACAACATATTAACCTGTTGTATCCTATAGGATACTTTGCGAATTTAAGGGTTAAAGATGTAAACCAGTGCAATACTTCTCTGTCAAGCTGAAGCTGTAGGGCCTACGTATTCCCTTAAAACAAGAATGGAATACTTTTTCTTTGTGCCGTTCATGTATACAGGGTGTCTCAGGAGAAATGTAAAATACTTCAGGATAATGTAGTTTTGGTTAATCTATATCGATTTAACCTGATATATCTATGTCCAAAATGTAACGGTTGGGAAGTTATTGATGGGAGAAATTTTAATTGGAGAGAGATATCATAGACGTATTTCTACCTTTTAGAATATTGTGATATGATACATTATTAAAAATGTTGCATTTTGTGTTGTTCCTATAAGCTTAATTAAGTACAAACTCAGTAAGAAAATAAAATAATTACACAAGACAAATTGCTAAGGTTCCCCTTCTTATGGATTCCATGAATTGTAAATTCATATCAAGTACCGATACCAGTTCTCTTTCCGACCTCAGTGAAACACTTGATAGCTTCCCAGTTTCAGATAACATCCGGTAAACACGGGAAAACACACAGCTAGATGGAACCCTTCGATTGGGGGAAACGTCGTCTGTAGTCCTCAACAGCAGCCAGTGCATTGCCATTACAAAATCCATAAACAAAAAGCACGTCTGCATATTTACTATGCGAATGCACGATTTAAGTATCAAGTGAACGTGTATTCAGTTGTGTGTGTTCCCCTGGCGTTGAGGTGCTCAAAAACTGCCGTGTTCAATAGATCTGGCGTAACACGTGCCAGTATTTCTCCCTTTAATTTCTTCCCAACCATTAGACTTCAAACATCATATATCAGGTTAAATCGATGTAGGTTAATCTAAACTACATTATCCTGAATTATTTTACATTCTTCCTGAAACACCCTGTATATACACGTCACAAGATGTAGGTCATCCCATATTATTTGCAGATGACACAAGAATAGTAATTACAGCCAATAACTCCAACACATTTCAATCTTCAACAGAGGAAATTCTCTTCAAAATATGTGATTGGTTCTCAGTCAATAAATTGATATTAAATTGTAACCAAACTAACATAATTCAATTTAAATCCTGTCCAAATTCGACGTCGCAAATTTCTAGCGTAATAATTAACAATAGATCCCTATTAGAAACAACAACAACCAAATTTCTTGGCTTAAAAGTCGATAATGTGTTAAATTGGAAAGATCATATTAAAGAAATTACCCCCAAACTAAATTCAGCATGTTTTGCTATTAGATCTATGCAAAAGATAGTAAATATCAATACCTTAAAAATAATATACTTTGCATACTTCCACTCGGTAATGAGTTTTGGAATAATATTCTGGGGAAATTCCACAGATAGTAACAGTGTATTTTTATTACAAAAAAAGAATAAGAATAATAGTAGGTGTCAAATCTAGGGAATCGTGTAGGACTATTTAAAAAAAACTACAAATAATGTCCATGGCTTGTCAGTATATCTTTTCATTAATAATCTTCCTCGTATGTAATCGTGAAAACTTTTTAACTAATTCAACAGTTCATAGCATAAATACACGTCAAAAAATGACTTTCATACTCCATCGGCAAGTCTATCGTGCTATCAAAAAGGAGTGCGTTATATGGCAGTAAAAATTTTTAATAGCCTTCCTATCGATATAAAAAATTAAACTCAAAACATAAGATTATTTAGGGTCAAATTAAAGAAGTACCTAATTTGTCACGCCTTCTATTCTGTAGGTGAATTCATGACATTCAATAACACTCCACGAAAATGATACTAAAACTTTGTGTTGTACTAGTAGAAGTGGCGTAGCATGAAATTTTGAGCAGAGGAAGCTAACTCAAGTTGTCTTTCATGCAATATGAGAAAACGTATTACAAAAATACAGTCTTACAATAAATAGTAGTCAATTTCAAGTCAGCAGTCGAAGATTGGTTGGAACATCGTAAGTAACACCAATAAGGCATGACCTCAAATGATACGTAATAAAATATGATTTCACGGTTTACACATATCTCTGAACAAATAGACACGTATACGTATAACATTAGCTCACTCCCTGTCATACTTAGAGAAATCACAATATTAGTATCATTACGTAAGTATGCGTCTGTCTTTTGGTTGTGTCCTTCATTGACAGCAAGGGAGTCGGTCATTTGTTTTTTAAATCACAGTTTTGTCCGTAAGTTAGTCTTGATAATACAATTGTCCTAAAAAAAATTCAAGTAGATTAGTGTCAGGAACTGTTATTTCGGTCATTATTTACTATATCAGCTACAATGCACACTAACACTTCAACTGAACACAACTGACGAAAAGGGATAACTCGGAAACTACTTATTTTAAATGTTAAAGCTAGCTTCTTGCGAGCCTTGCGACTAGGGTAGTTTAGTTAGAAAGGGATGGAAAATCTGCGGGGTGGATTACACAGAAGAAACCAGTCTGTTTGGAAGCTGGTGTGTGTAGGCTTCTTGTTTACTGCTGCATCACAAATCATCCTGAGCTGCCGCATCATAATATTTAACGCGTAAATATAAATTATATTAAAATTAATAAATAATTTTGTTCATAAACTGCAGGTTTATTATGAAATTATTATTAACTGGGGAAGCTAAGCTTTTTAGCTTACATTGACGCTACGCCACTGGCAGACTATATTGTAAATCTCGTCTGTACAGACGTGGACAAATTATTAACAAAATTGCTGATTGTAAATGATAATTTTATTTACAAACTTTGACTTTTCAATTTAGACTACAGTTAACAATTTTACATATTTCTGTCATTACAGTAGATAAAAATATGCAACAATTTCATCTGTAGTCTAAATTGAAGAGTCAAATTTTGTAAGAATGTATAATAAAAATCTTAAATTTTACTAATAATTTTTAAATATGCAAAAATGTCAACTCTAGTCTAAATTGAAGAGTCGTATTTTGTAAAAATATGTAATAAAAATCTTCAGTTTTGCTAATAATTTGGAAATATCCAAAATGTCAACCGTAGTCCAAATTGACGAGTCGAATTTTGTAAGAATGTATAATAAAAATCTTCAATTTTACTAATAATTTGTAAATATGCAAAAATGTCAACTCCAGTCTAAATTGAAGAGTCGTATTTTGTAAAAATATGTAATAAAAATCTTCAGTTTTGCTAATAATTTGGAAATATCCAAAATGTCAACTGTATTCCAAATTGACGAGTCGAATTTTGTAACAATATATAACAAAAAAACTTTAGTTTTGCTAATAATATGTAAATATGCAAAAACAGCAATTGTAGTCCAATTTGAAGAGTCAAATTTTGTAAAAATATGCAATACAAATCTTCAATTTTTCTAATAATTTGGAAATACGCAAAAATGTCAACTGTATTCTAAATTGAAGAATCATATTTTGTAAAAATATATAATAAACATCTTCAATTTTGCTAATAATTTGTCCACGTCTGTATATATTTCATCTAGACTGTGACTATAAATTAAGGCTTTATAATAGTATTAAGTTTTTGACTTGTTCCATATTCTAGCTGTAAGAAATGTGCGAATACCTTGGAATGTTAATAAATATAATACAATACAATGTCGTAGATATGCTGGAATAGAGTGTCTGCGGTAGTGAAGAAGTAAGACGTAAATCACTGGTGTAAATACGGATACTCACCTTCATATAACCAGTCAGTGACACCATTGCTGACAATACCAGGCACAGCACTGTTGGTCACCCTGTAGGACTGTCCCCCTCTAGGACTAAGTAGGTAGTAGATATCGTAGTTGTATACCATGACGAGGGAGTGTCCTCGAGGGGCCCAGTCTGCGTGGAGCAGAAAAGGGTGACCTTCTTCTTCAGGTGTTGGTGTTAGTGGGAAAGTGTCCCTAAAAAAAATATACCGGCAGTTCAATTAATATTACATATTGTGTTATTATATCGTACAAAAATAATTTATCTTTCTTTGTAATAAGTTACATGCTATAGTTATACTCGTATTATAATAAATTATGATAATAGTACATTATGCAACGAGCCTATAATGGTAGTAATTAAGACGCGAGTACAAACTTTCATACGAGCGTCTTAATTACCATTATAGGCAAGTTTCATACGACTTTTTATGCTCGACCATATTTCTAACTTGAAATTATTCATAAGTATTCGTGTTATGGTTATGTAAGTGAGGAGTGGAACTGACCTGAATTGTGAGATGTGCGCAGACGCGAAAGTATTGATTTTTTCCGAAACACGAATGTCATTGACCTTGATATAATCTAGAGAATAACATGAACATTAGGCTTGATATAACCTGGATATTGATTTAGAATTGAAAAACGAGATGACAAATTGAATTTATTTGAATATTATTTACAATTAACGCTAATTATTATAGTAACAGAACATAACCTTCTGCGACAGTATTGGATTTCCAGCTCCGTGACTTTTCGCTAATTGTCTTTCGATTGCATATCCGAGAATAATCGATACTTGCGGTTTTATAATGGTACAATCAGTACAAAGGCGATTTCTCATTGGCTGAACAACTGAATTATAATGAATAGGTGTACTTTGATGAGGTGCATTAAAGGGCTACTACCAGGTGTATAATTACTACATTTCGGCATGGTCGAGCATAAATAATTTTTTATGCTCGACCATGCCGAAATGTAGTAATTATACACCAGGTAGCAGCCCTTTAATGGACCTCATCAACTATTCATTACAGTTCAGGTGTTCCACCAATCAGAAAATACCATTGTAGCAATATGAAAGCGCAAGTATCGATTATTCTCGGATATGCAATCGAAAGACAATAAGTCAATAAATCACCTATATTTGAAATAAAGTCAGTTCTGTTACTATAATAATTAGCGTTAATTGTAAATAATATTAAAATAAATTCAATTTGTCATCTCGTTTTTCAATGTCTAATTCAATTTCAAGGTTATATCAAGATTAATGTTTATTTTACTTTCTAGATTATATCAAGGTCGATGTCGACATTTGTTTCTCGGAAAAAAATCAATACTTTCGCTTGTGCGCACATCTCACAATTTAAGAGGTATTGCACAAGGTCAGTTCCGCTCCCCAGTCATATAAGAATAACATGAATACTTATGAATAATTTCAAGTTAGAAATATGGTCGAGCATAAAAAGTCGTATGAAACTTGCCTAGAATGGTAATTAAGGCGCTCGTATGAAAATTATGAAACTCGCTTGCGCTCGTTCCATAAACATACTCGCGTCTTAATTACTACCATTATAGGCTCGTTGCATAATGTACTATAATTCAACATTATTCAAAAGAAAGTATGATTGTGTTCTGATTGTTGTAAGTTCTTTTAATTATAATTTATAACAGAGATATGACGTGATACTTTAAAATTTATAACATACAAGAGGTGGTTAGTACTCGAAAATGAGATATTTTAGCGTAACACCACATTATAGTATATCCAGTCGCGAAGCTTGAGTTGTTGAGGGTACTAGGAACAATAGACTGTGCTGGGACTATTTCGTATTGTCTGTGATGAGGCGATAGTAGCGATCCTAGTGGTCAGCAACTAACTATAGATGCATAATTCCTAAGTATTGAGCTTCGTGACTGTATATACTAGACTGTGGTAACACAAACGACAACTACAATGTACTGAAACATATCAACGTGCTAGTTCAAAAGGGAAATAGTTCAAAATTTAAAGTTTTGAGAAATCTGAATTTTAAAGTTTCACGTTGCTGTGAAAAATCGAATTAACACATCCTGATTTGAAATTTATAGTATACAGGGTGGGTTAAAAGTCGCTTTCCTTACATTTAATTATTTCAATTTACGTTAGTATAAATTTCATTAAAATATCACATTTCCCGTTCGCGACCTGCCTCTGATAGACTCTTCTGTAGATTAATTATTAAGAGTAAAGAAAAGTACATAATCTATTTGAAAATTAATTGAATATTTTAAAAGAATGTCACTGTACTTAGGTTGGGTGTTTTAATAATACGGTATTACTTACATTGTTGCTATATCATACACGGAATACTGGGCCAGGTACGAATGTCGAAATAACTGCAAAAGGAGGAAAAATTTAATGTAAGCATTTCATATCAGAACTTGTAATTTGGTTACAAGACATCGTCATCAGTGATGTCGTCATCGTTGTCATCGTCATCGTCATCGTCGTCGTCGTCATCATCATCATCACACCACCACCACCACCACCGCCACCAAGAAAATGACACGACGTCAACAACAACAACGACGACGACGACAATGACGATGGACTTTGGCAATACTAAATATCCTTAATGTAAAACATTTTAATGCATTATTTTAATAAATCGTACACTGCTCCGCCGAATTAGTAGAATGCTTTTGAGTCTAAAGAAAACAGTAAAACAGTACAACGTGGTCTGTTGTGACGAGAATCCATACCGGTAAAGGCTAGTCCACAATAAACGGAGAACAGAAACGACAACGAGAACGGAAATATTTTTAAAATAGATGTATTTAAATGTGAGCATTCACAATCAAATTAGGGGAGAGTCGGGTAGTATCGGACATCGGGTAGTATCGGACAGTGCGTTTCTTTCATCTACCACCATATGGTAGTACCTGAATGACATGGTTACGTTTCTCTATGCGACATCACAGAAACGTAACCATGTCAATCAGGTACTATCATCGTGTGGTAGAAGAAAGAAACTCACTGTCTGATATTACCCGATGTCCGATACTACCCGACTCTCCCCTAACGAGAAGCTTATCGGATCTAGGGAACGGGAACGTGAAAATTAATTGTGAATGCTCATATTTAAATAAATTTATTTTAACAATATTTCCATTCTAGTTCTCGTTGTCGTTTCCGTTCCCAGTTTATTGTGGACCTGCCTTAGGCATCATGTCACAAACACGTTCACGTCTGAGTATTTCTGACAAAGTAAGAGCTGTTCAGCGCCTTGAAAACGACGCAAATATTAAGGATATTGCTGGAGAGTTAAGGTAATATTTAATTAATTAATATAGGTACTTATTTACTTATTTCCTTATTTACTAACTTATTTGTTACTTTCTTATTTACTTATTTATGGATTTACTTATTCATTTAATATTGTATCTTATAACTATATGTTTTTGAGGAAATAAAATTATTTTGTATTAACGTTGTATCAGATTCTCTTTTTGTAATGAATTAAATAAATACCCATTCCCATATCATCGATTTTTTACAATCCATAATATTCTTTGACTTTCATGCTTTACCTAAATATGATGCTTGCCGACTGCACAAAACTTGTTCCGAGTGTTATAATATCTAAGTAGGTAAACATTGGCTTTCTCCTATATCGACGGAGCAGTGTATTCGCAAACGTCGTGTCCATAATTAAGTAGTTCTTGCAAGGGAACCTTCCATGACATCAGGTCGAATTTCCATTTAAAAATTCGGGCACAAATAAATACAAGTGAAATGCAAAAATGCAGCCGCTAAAGTACAAACCTTCAGCTACCAGCATAGCTTAGGCGGTAGTACGTTTAGTATTTAGTATTTTTAGTATTTATTTATTTAACCTGGTAGAGATAAGGCCGTCAGGCCTTCTCTGCCCCTCTACCAGGAGATTCCAACTACAATATCAACAATAAAATTACAATTAGTATTAAATTTACATTTACAATTACAAATAATATTACAGTTAGTATTAAATTTACAATTACAATAAAATCAAAGTACGAAAAGATTACCTGAATAATTAAAGCTAGATAATTTATCATAGAGAAACAAAGAATATTTTATATTTACTGAATTACAAATTAAATCTAGAATAACAAAATTGTATAGTGATGGAATTACTGGATATTGAAATATTTTGTGATAGATTAAAGAAACTATTTACAAGTAATCAATTACTGACCAAGTGCCTAGTAAGTTTTCGTTTGAATTCAATTTTATTTCGACAGTCCCTGATGCTAGCAGGTAGCGAATTCCAGAGTCTTGGCAGGGCTATTGTGAAAGAAGATGAGTATGAGGAGGTGCGATGGGATGGTATTGTTAGTATTGTTTCATGACGAGAGCGTGTGTTCAGATTATGGTGGGAAGAAAGGTAAGTGAAGCGAGACGACAGGTACGAAGGAATAGAAGAGTTCAAGATTTCGAAGAGAAAGAGAAGTGAATGTAAATTTCTTTTCTTATCTAGTTTAAGCCAACCTATTGCTTCCAGGGATGGGGTAATATGATCATATTTACGAACATTGCTTACAAAACGTACACACAAATTATGAGCACGTTGAAGTTTCATTTTGTTGTCGCTGGAGAGGTCAGTCAGTAAAATGTCCGCATAGTCGAAATAGGGAAATGCAAGTGTCTGCACAAGGGACTTTTTTAAGCAAGAGGGGAGATGAACATTTATCCTTTTTAGCACATGTATAATAGAATATACTTTTCTGCAGGTTTCTGTGATTTGCATGTCCCAGTTGAGATTATTATCCATGTGAATGCCAAGATTTTTTACTGAAGAACTGAAAGGGATATGCACTGTACTTACTTGCCGGGAAGAAGTTTTCACTTGGGAGTGGTTTCTATTTCCGCTGGGGCTTAATGCCTGGTTGAGTTTTTTTCCCCAACTGTAAGATAAATGCCAGCCAACCCTATGGAGAATCTTTGGCGTCGCCTAATCAAATACCTTTCTGCTATCGCCAATTTCATCGATGCTAAGTAACCTAGTAGTTGGTACAAAAGAATAAAAATTGCAAACTACAAGTAATGTTTAAAGAGTGTGTTTTTCCGAGCACCTTGAATGATTAAGAGAATTTTCCCGACATGTTTCAACAAGAGAGTACTCCACACTATTACGGCTCCAAGTTCGTTCGTAGTTAGACGAACATTTTCCAGGAAGGTGTATAGTTCGTCAATGTTCTATGGGGTAACCACCACGGTCGCCAGACATAACTCTGGATTTTTATTTGTGGAAACATTCAAAGGTCATCGTGTACGCAGAGAAAATTAACAACATGGACCACCTCAAAGAAACTATCACAGAAGCCATGTCGCAAATCACCCCCCTCCACCACACTAACATAAGTTTTATTCAACTCGGAACATCGAATTTAGGCATTTATTCAAGCAGTTGGTTCTCATATATACTATAACTGTTCCTGCGTAACTTGATTTTTGCCTCACCCTATACATGTTAATCCTACGTCTTAGTAACGTGGTCTAAGGCGTTATACTTTGGACTAGAGACGCGGGTTGAGTGCTGGTTCGAGTCTTCATAGAGGAAACATTTTCTCATGGAATCTCATCTAGTGTAAGGGATGAATTTTGGAGAGATTAAAATACTTGGGATGTACTATAAGTAGTAACATGAACTGCTATCAGGAATTAAAAAAGAGGATAGCAATGGCAAAGGGAACTTTTAATAGAAAAAGACCTCTGAATAAAGAACTAAGGGAGAGACTAGTGAAGTGCTTTGTGTGGAGTGTAACATTTTTTTTAAATTTATTTATTTTGTGTCGCTGTAACTTAGAAAGTCATATCGCGACAATACATAAACAATACTTACAGTTTACATAGAGTTCACTGTATTACAATAATAATTTTAGATACACTTGTAAATGTTGATAGCTTTCAGAAATTTGAATAAGTTTGAACTGAATGATGGGTTGTTTAGAACTGTTGATAAGTCTGTTGGTATATGGAATTGATCTCGATGAAGGTGATATAGTGGACATTCAGAAATTAAATGGCGTACAGAGATCCTACTCTGGCAATTGGTGCATGTTGGAGGAAGAGTTCTGTCTAGAAGATAAGAATGTGTAATTTTGGTGTGGCCAACTCGCAATCTGGTGATTAACTTGATCTTGACGTTTAAAATTCTGTAGTGGATATTTCATTCCGAAATGTTGTACTATTTGATGAAGTTTGCTGGATGATGACTCTATCCATGATGTTTGCCAATGGTTGTGCAGTTTTCTGGTTATGTATTTAATGGCGTCTGTATGAGGAATAGACGTTAAAAAATGCAATGGAAGTCGTGTAGCTTCTTTTGCTGCGGCATCTGCATTCTCATTACCAGGAATGCCCTGATGAGAAGGGATCCATATTAGAGTTATTTTTCGTCCTTGTTTCATCAGGTCAGTGAGGAGCTGGTGTATTTCTTGAATTAGTGCGTTTGTAGAGAATATATCTTGAAGAGCTTGTAAACTTGATTGAGAATCAGTGTGAAGAAGATAAGATTTATCAGTCTGAGTTTCCAGAATATAAGTGTAACATTGTATGGGGCAGAAACATGGATATTACGACGAAGTGAAGAGGAACTACTAGAAGCATTTGAAATGTGGATATGGAGAAGAATGGGGCGTGTGAAATGGATCGACAGAGTAAGAAATGAAGCTGTACTAGAAAGTGTGGGTGAAAAAAAAAAACAATGATGCTGAAACTGATCAGGAAGAGAAAAAGGAATTGGCTGGGTCACTGGCTAAAAGAAGAAATTGCCTACTAAAGGATACACTGGAAGGATTGGTGAACGGGAGAAAAGTTAGTGGCAGAAGAAGATATCAGATGATACACAACATTGAGATACATTTTAATTTTTAATAATATTCCATATCATAAGGCCTGTGGACAAGTTGGAAATTTGAATACTGTCTGAGAGGACACACGACAGCAACAGAGAGGCAGATCAATAAAATAACACTACACTATGAAAGTCTCCATAACCATTCAGACGCTTCTGCCACCGGAAGGGGAAACTTAAAAAAAAAGTATGTATGTATGTGTGCATGTATGTATGCACAGTGTTCTGCCCGCAGGTCTTTAACTGCAAACCCAGCATCTCCCATTCTTCCCAATTTCTTGCTTTCCTATTCTCCCTATATTATAATACCATAATGCTGTCTATCAACTGATATATTTTACCCCGAACTCTTGTCCCGTTCACCATTCCTTAAGCATCGCAAATTAACAAATCAGGCATAAACCAAAATAATTTTAAAAATAATAAAATAAAATAAAAAATAAAATAAAATAAAATAAATAAAACAATCACCGCACTCACACACCTACTGGCACTTATGTCAGAAATAGTATACAGTATGTAAATATATATTTATTATTATTTATGTACAATGGCTGGAGAGGGCTTCCTGCGAGTATAAGACCCTAAAACGGCCTCTGGTTCAAAGCCAGTAAAGTCAATAAACATCATCATTTACAAGAACATTTGAATTCTGAAACTTTCTGTAAACACGGTCGGCCAAGTACTTGTGATGTGCAGAAGGCGCTGTTTTGTGCATCACCATATTTTCAGATCCATCCGGGTTCGAATCCCGGCTGATTCACTGGACTTTGTCGTGGACAAAAACGGTGCTTGGTGGTAGTTTTCGCTAGATACTCTACCGACATTTCACCATCGCTTCATTAATCATCATCGTGAGATACTGTCCACACCTGTGGAGTAACGGTTAGCGCGTCTAGTGAAACCAGGTGGCCCGGGTTCGATTTCCGGTCGGGGCAAGTTACCTGGTTGAGTTTTTTTCCGGGGTTTTCCCTCAACTCAATATGAGAAAATGCTGGGTAACTTTCGGTGCTGGACCCCGGACTCATTTCACCGGCATTATCATCTTCATCTCATTCAGACGCTAAATAACCTAAGATGTTGATAAAGCGTCGTAAAATAACCTAATAAATAAATAATAATCGTGTGATACTATGTAGTTCATCTCCTATAGTGCACCAAGGGCAACGCCTACGGCGGCTAAGGAACTACAGCTTCGTCGTGTTGTCCACACACAGAGGGGACATTTGGGTAGTGACGTAAGTCAAGTGCTTATCCTTTCTAGATATATCTGTTTTTTTTTCTTCCTACTTCATTGCATTTATCTTTTCTTTCTTAAAATGTTTTTTGTCTGTATGTCTTCCTCTTTTCTCTATTTCTTTCATCTTTACATCTTTATAGTTCATTCCATCCTTTCATCTCCTTGTCTTTTTCTTTCTTTTCTTCTCTTTCCTGTTTCTGCCTATATTTCATTTCTCCTCTTTCTTCTTCATCTCATCCTTCATCTCCTTCAGTTATTGCTCTAAACATTTACATCGTGTTATTATTTTTCAGAATAATAAGTATAATTACATACGATGAAAGAGTAATGGAACGGAGAAAAATTCTCTCCGGCGCCGGGATTTGAACCCGGGTTTTCAGCTCTACGTGCTGATGCTTTATCCACTAAGCCACACCGGATACCACCCCGGCGCTGGACACAATCGTGTCAGATCAAGCTCCAACTCTTGGGTTCCCTCTAGTGGCCGCCCTCTGCACTACGTCATAGATGTCTATGAACGTAGGACCGAAGTCCACACATGTGATGAGGTGCACTCGTTATGAGTGACTGGTTGGCCGGGATCCGACGGAATAAGCGCCGTCTTTCATCGTATGATGACGCAGAATATCTGCATGGAAATATCATATGTACTTCGGTACATTAAAATAATATATATAATATGCGTAAACCACTTCGTGATTTAAGACGGCGCTTATTCCGTCGGATCCCGGCCAACTAGTCACTCATAATGAGTGCACCTCAGCACATGTGTGAACTTCAGTCCTACGTTCATAGACATCTATGACATAGTGCAGAGGGCGGCCACTAGAGGGAACCCAAGAGTTCGAACTTAATCTGAGACGATTCTGTCCGGCGCCGGGGTGGTATCCGGTGTGGCTTAGTGGATAAAGCATCAGCACGTAGAGCTGAAAACCCGGCTTCAAATCCCGGCGCCGGAGAGAATTTTTCTCCGTTCCATTACTCTTTCATCGTATGATGACGCAGAATATCTGCATGAAAATATCATATGTACTTCGGTACATTAAAATAATATATTTAAAATAATATATATAAAGTATAATTACATTTTAATTTATTTTTAAAGATGGAAATCTGCGATATTATTATTATCAATATTATTATTACTACTATCATTATCATTTTCATTATTATTATTACTATTATTATTATTATTATTACTACTATCATCATTTTCATTATTATTATTATTACTATTATTATTATTATTATTATTATTATTACTATCATTACCATTTTCATTGTTATTATTACTATTATTATTATTATTATTATTACTACTACTATCATTATAATTATCATTTTCATTGTTATTATTACTATTATTATTATTATCATTATCATATTCATTATTATTATTACTATTATTATTATTACTATTATTATTATTATTATTATTATTATTATTATTATTATTATTATTATTATTATTATTATTAACGGAGGAAGTCGGGATAGTGTTGTGAGCTTTGCAGTAGTTTTGTAGGAAATTGTCTACATATTTTGTTGCTATGAGCTGTAATAGTTGGTTATTGAACTAGTATATATATATATATATATTCATTCATTCACTGCTTTCTGCCAAAAGGCACGTCTTTTACTGTAAACCCAGCATTCTCCAATCTCTCCTATTTTCTACCTTTTCGCCTCCGCATACGATCCATATATCTTAATGTCGTTTATCACCTAATATCTTTTTTTTTGCCCCGAACTCTTTTCCCGTTCACTATTTCTTCCAGTGCATCCTTCAGTAGGCAGTTTCTTCTCAGCCAGTGACCTAATCAATTCCTTTTTCTTTTCTTGATCAGTTTCAGCTGTATTTTTTCTTCGCCCATTTTTTCTAACACAGCTTTATTTCTTATTCTGTCTCCACTTCACAAGCTCCATGCATTGCCTATGTAATATGGAATGAATGGCGTAACAATAGTTTCGATTAATAACAATATTTTTTTTCGTGATGATATTCACGGCTTTTACTTACTTACTTACTTACTTACAAATGGTTTTTAAGGAACTCGGAGGTTCATTGCCGCCCTCACATAAGCCCGCCATCGGTCCCTATCCTGAGCAAGATTAATTCAGTCTCTACCATAATATTCCATCTCCTTAAATCTATTTTTATATTATCCTCCCATCTAAGGCTCGGTCTTCCCAAAGGCCTTTTCTCCTCCGGCCTCCCAACTAACATTATTCATTTCTGGATTCTCCCATACGTGCTACATGTCCTGCCCATCTCAAATGTCTGGATTTAATGTTCCTAATTATGTCAGGTGAAGAATACAGTTCATGCAGTTCTGCGCTGTGTAACTTTCTCCTGTAACTTCGTCCCTCTTAGCCCCAAATATTTTCCTAATCACCTTATTCTCAAACACCCTTTACGTCTGTTCCTATCTCAAAGTGAGAGTCCACGTTTCACAACCATACAGAAGAACTAGTAATATATGTAGATATTCGTGGCTTATGAAATAAAAACGAAAATGATTTTCAAGCACATAAAGGTCCCGGATTCAATGTCGGGTGATTGCAGGATTTTTTTCACCGCCGAAACTTCTAAAAAAGGTTTCGGGGTCCACTCAACCTCCTATAAAATTGAGTACCGTACTGGATATTTCCTAGGAGTAAAAATGGTCGGAACGTGGTGCCGACTATATCAGTTTATTCTGATGTCGAGGTTACAAGAGCATGTAGCCTACCTCCATGCCACTCATGCACCCTCATAGCATGCAAAATGAATGTCTATTTTTACCTCAAACAAGATTGAGATGGTACCTAATTCTTGTCCACAGTGTTCTAATCTATGATATTCCTCATTGCAGTGTCGTTCTTTCAGGTTACGTAAAGCTAGATGAAGGGACAGGTTCTTGAAATCTATCTTATTTTTATTATGAGAAGTATTTTGTTTAAGTATTTCTCTTACATATCGCCTTTATTTTGTTTCAGGCTATTTCAACGTTGCACATGGAATTCCGTTACGTGGGTGAACATGATTTCGAACCTCAACCAAAATAAAACCAGTACTACATCACATAACAACGGACAAATATCCATGCCTTTTGTGGAGTTCGAACTTTCAGCTGTAATCTTCACAGCGCAACGTCACAGCTACCAAGGCAAGCTATAAATGTTTTTGTGCTAGTTTATTTTACATAAAAAGGGCATAAAACTAGTGGCATCTACATGTTTGTTGTACGAGTACAAAGAAAGTCAAAGCATATAAGTTGATGTTCGACTTTTCCATCGGAGTCGGATAAAGTTAAGTTTCTTTTTAATCAGAGAGGGTGCTGTAAGAGATAGTTTTGTTTAGATACCTACAGTTTATACGTGTATAAGCAAAGATTCCTACATCTGATTTTTTGTAAGATGGCTTCTCTATGTAGGGGGAGGGGGGAGCGAATGGAAACTTTCGTCCCATGTCTCCCAAGATCAGAAACAAGTGACTGCACGCTGTAAATGCGAAAAATAAGTTGAGTGGAATGTGTATTTTTTAAATTTATTTACGTGGTCAAATGTATTAAGCCGTGATAAATATTTTTGCGTGTGTGTGATGAACTTTAATGGACAGTGCTTTAGGAATTGAAACTTGCAGTGATAACGAAGAAGATTGATGTTCTTGTAGAGAAGGATTCAGATGGAGGTAATGGCTGACAAAGATTTATATAACCATTCATCTTTCTATGTAATGGAGAGTTAAGACTATTTTATTGTACTTATTGCAAATGATATGAGAACTATTTTACTTGTCTACATGTGAATATATATTTTAATTTAATACATGAACTACTGTCTATTTGGAACTATGTATACAACTGGAACGACGTGAAATGTGAAGTAACTTCTTTACGAAAATGACGACGCCATTATCACTTGAAGTTCTTCAATGTTTCATTTCGCGTCATTACATTTAACTACGATTATATCTTTCTATTTCCTTTTATCTATCTTTAACATGGCGAATTTTTTTTTTTTAATAATAGAAAGTTAAAACTTGTCTTAATGTTTAATTTTATCGGTCAAATAACATACCGGTATTTCATTTGTTTGAAATCTCCCCCCCCCCTCCAAATAGATACATACCTGGGCTAAACTAGCGCTGAGATACTTCCTCGTACTTCGTTTATACATCAAATGCTTAGAGCTCTCTCCTTAGTCATACCAACTTAACTTTGGTGATATTACGAAAGTTTCACGCTAGTGTACACTTACGCTATGCTTTGCATATACGGATCTGCGGATAGGCTTTTATTATGCCTTGTATATCTGTGACAGGTTAGGTTAGATTAGTTTAGGCTTTTATTATGCGATAGGAAAAGGTTAGTGATTTTTTTGTTTTGTGATGCCAGTAATATGGTTGTGTAATGGCGAATTTTCACTTAAGAAATTATGAGAAGTAACTTAGAGCTAGTTTATGACAATTGCAGAGATAAGTACAAAAATAGAGAATTTTGACTTTTCTATAGCTGAAACTTTCAACTTGAATTTTTCTAAGTTCTCCGGTGCGAGAATCTGTGACAGGTTAGGTTAGGCTTTTCGTATACCTTGTATATAATATAAATATTTGACAGGTTCGGTTAGGTTAGATTTTTTGTATGCCCTGCACATTAAGTGTCAAGCTTGGGGACGCCAAGATGGAGTACATTACCGGCCACTGAACGAATATTGCACAGTGTTTTTCTTCCTGGCAGTACGATCTATTTCCACTAGATGGTCCCCACGACACGAGTAGCAGGGTTGCCAATACATGCAAATGAATGTTGCTACAGGTGAAAGGTTAGGTTAGGTTAGGTGTGTAGTATTATCACTATGTTGGCGACACTGATATCCACTATCAAATTAACGAAATATGGCCAAGAAGTGGAGTCCCTGTAATTTACAATTACCATCTCTATCATGTAATTTATGAGGCCGCCCCGAGTGTTAGTTATGGGTTGTGAGATTCAGCCATAAAAGAGCTTTATTTTTGTCCATACCTATGGAGTAACGGTTAGCGCGTATGACCGCGAAACCAGGTGGCCTGGGTTCGAATCCCGGTTGGGGCAAGTTATCTGGTTGAGGTTTTTTCCGGGTTTTTCCCTCAACCCAATATAAGCAAATGCTGGGTAACTTTCGGTGCTGGACCCCGAACTCATTTCACCGGCATTATCATCTTCATTTCATTCAGACGCTAAATAATCTGAGATGCTGATACAGCGTCGTAAAATAAGTCACTAAAAAGCTTTCGGAACTGATGAAATGATTAAAGTTAGGCTATTTCGCTTCCGTGTAGTTCAGCTGCAATTAAAATCACAATTTTAATAAACACGGGAGTCCAAACCTCAATGCTAATCCTCGTCAGGGGCCTGTTTCTTAAAAATACTAGGTTAGTAGTTCACCAGTTAATAGTTACCAGAGTATATTTCATCAGCTCTAGTAGATTCTGTTTCTCAAACTATTTCACCAGTCTAGTAACTTGTGACAATTTTTCACTAGTTACATGATCTGTTTCACTAGTCAGCTGATTGAGTTCATTTGTTTATAGTCATTGGTAGGTATTGTTATTTGAGGTTAGAAGGCTAAGTTGTTTGTATTGTGGTTTCGATTTCTCTTTTCGGTTGAAATTCCATCAGTTGAAAGCAAATTAACTATACTCAATATGATTAATGAATCAAAGGATTATTATTCGGTGCTTTTTCAAGCATGTTAACAAAAAATGATGAAATAAACGAATGGACAAAAAGTGTTGTAATGTGTGAGGCTATGGAACTGATACCTCAGAACAAAGATTATGCATACGTTAGGGACACTTACTGGCCCAACATTAAGAAAGCAATTTTGATAAGTACCAATTAAAGTTCACAGTATCGTAATTTGAACATATGATGTAGCTAGTGGGTCTACTGCCGACATGAATGCCACTTATGACTTGATGAAAAATTCGCTAATTTTTTTTGTTTTACATTTTATCTATTCATAAATTATTGTCGTTATATATTTAATTTGTAGGTTAAAGTTGACAATGTCAGAAGAACTGGCAGTGGAGGAGGAAAGCTAGTAAAAATTAGTTGATGAATTGGTATTAGATTATTAGGAAAAAATTCTGCAAGTGTTGCTGGTCTAGGACAGAAAGACTAGATGGCATTGGAAAATAATCAACATCCCGATTTGTAGAGCAATTTGTATTTGAAGCTTTGCTGATAATGCAAGACTTCTATTTTTTTTTGTCTTGTTATGGCAGGTCCCACTATATTTAACAACTTTTCAAGCTTTTCAGTACTTTACCTAAACCGTTCATTATATATAAACAATGCTCCCGTAAAGGAATAATAATTGTTCTTTCTCGATATAGTTTTAGCTCTTCTCACAACTTCTTCATGACTTCATTCGGAATCACCAAACCAGATATTAAAAGAAAATAACTACAATATTTTGTTTTATCTGAGAAAGGTTGTCACTGGTAACTGATAATATAGAAATCACCAGTCTTTAGAGTCTTGTAGGAATATTCCTGTGGAATACTAGTATAATCAACTAGATTAGCATTTTGAGAAACAGAATCACTTATGAACTGGTGAAATCGACCAATATTACTAGTCTGTGAACTGGTAACTACTACTTTACCCTTGTAGTTTCTAGAAACACAGACTTGTAAAATAAACTAATATTACTACTGTACAGACTAGTATTACTAGTCCATGAGTTTTGAGAAATAGGCCCCAGCTCTAGTAGATTCTGTTTCTCAAACTATTTTACCAGTCTAGTAACTTGTGACAATTTTTCACTAGTCACATGATCTCTTTCACTAGTCAGCTGATTGAGTTCATTTGTTTATAGTCATTGGTAGGTATTGTTATTTGAGGTTAGAAGGCTAAGTTCTTTGTGCTTTGGTTCTTACTTCTCTCTTTTCTTGAAATTCCATCAATTGAAAGCAAATTAACTATACTCAATATGATTAATGAATCAAAGGATATATCATTCGGTGCGTTTTCAAGCATAATAACAAAAATGATAAAGTAAACGACTGGACAAAAAATTTGTAATAAGCGAGGCTATGGAACTGATACCTCAGAACAAAGATTATGCATACGTTAGGGACACTTACTGGCCCAACATTAAGAAAGCAACTTTGTCGAGTACCAATTCAAGTTCACAATATCATAATATGAACACATTATGTAGCTAGTGGGTCTACTGCCGACATGAATGTCGCTTATGACTTGAAAAATTCGCTAATTTTTGTTCAGTTTTAGGTTTGATCTATTCATAAATTAGTGTCGTTTTATATTTAATTTGTAGGCTAAAGTTGACAAATGTCAGAAGAACTGGCGTGGAGAAGGAAAGCCAGCAAAAATTACTGCAGTTGATGAATTGGTATTAGATTATTAGGAAAAAAATTCTGCAAGTGTTGCTGGTCTAGGGCAATGGCATTGGAAAATAATCAACATCCCGATTTGTTGAGCAATTTGTATTTGAAGCTTTGCTGATAATGCATGACTTCTATTTGTTTGTCTTGTTATGGCAGGTCCCACTATATTTAACAACTCTCCAAGCTTTTCAGCACTTTATTTAAACCGTTCATTATATTTAAACAATGCTCCCTTAAAGGAATAATAATTGTTCCTTCTTGATATAGTTTTAGCTCTTCTCACAACAACTTCTTCATTACTTCAATCGGAATTACTAAACCACACATATTAAAAAAATAACTACAATATTTTGTTTTGATTATCTGAGAAAGATTGCCACTGGTAACTGATAATATAGAAATCACCAGTCTTTAGAGTCTTGTAGGAATATTCCTGTTGAATACTAGTATAATCAACTAGATTAGCATTTTGAGAAACAGAATCTCTTAGGAACTGGTGAAATCGACCAATATTACTAGTCTGTGAACTGGTAACTACTACTTTACCCTTGTAGTTTCTAGAAACACAGACTTGTAAAGAAACTATTATTACTACTGTACAGACTAGTATTACTAGTCCGTGAGTTTTGAGAAACAGGCCCCAGGAAACAAATATGTCATAGAGCTACTAGATTTGTAGCGGAATTGGTAGCGTCTAGCAGAAAGTTTTGTTTTTCTTGGTTTTAATTGGTAAATGTTAAGAGTTCAAAATGTATTACATTCAGTGGCGATTTCTCTTAAGGAGCACAGGAGCAGTGCACCACCTCTTCAAATAACGCATGTTTTTAAAGTTACATCAATGAGCTGCAGTAGACTATGTGAGCGACATAATTCTTTATTATAATACTGTGTAAAAATAACACTGCACGTGTACTGGTCTTGTTGACTTACGTTTTCCGCTCGACACTTGCGGCACACTGTTCCATTGGAGCATGCGCAGTAGTACTGTTTCACTGGCAGGCTTTGGAGCAAGGTAGGGAGCCAGTACAGTGTGCGTAGGAGGGGTTAGGAGCGCTTTCAGATGTGTTCTCAAGCTGTCTGCAGTAGTTGTTAGCTCTTTCCATCATAAATATTGCAATGAATAGTGTCCAAAATCTTTTAAATGTGTAATTTTCTGTAAGACCTTTACACGAAAAGATCAAAATAAAGAAGATGGGTAGACGTAAACAGGAATTAAAATTGTAAGTGACGAAGAACAGTAATAGAGAAGTGGCAAGAAAATTCAACATTCGGACTTACGAAAAACACAATATGCGGCTGCAATATAAAAGACGCTGTATTTTGTTTTCCTTGCCTATTTTTTTTTTTTAATATTTATTTATTTAACCTGGTAGAGATAAGGCCGTCAGGCCTTCTCTGCCCCTCTACCAGGAGATTCCAACTACAATATCAACAATAAAATTACAATTAGTATTAAATTTACAATTACAATTACAAATAATATTACAATTAGTATTAAATTTACAATTACAATAAAATCAAAGTACGAAAAGATTACCTGAATAATTAAAGCTAGATAATTTATCATAGAGAAACAAAGAATATTTTATATTTACTGAATTACAAATTAAATCTAGAATAACAAAATTGTATAGTGATGAAATTACTGAGTATTGAAATATTTTGTGATAGATTAAAGAAACTATTTACAAGTAATCAATTACTGACCAAGTGCCTAGTAAGTTTTCGTTTGAATTCAATTTTATTTCGACAGTCCCTGATGCTAGCAGGTAGCGAATTCCAGAGTCTTGGAAGGGCTATTGTGAAAGAAGATGAGTATGAGGAGGTGCGATGTGATGGTATTGTTAGTATTGTTTCATGACGAGAGCGTGTGTTCAGATTATGGTGGGAAGAAAGGTAAGTGAAGCGAGACGACAGGTACGAAGGAATAGAAGAGTTCAAGATTTCGAAGAGAAAGAGAAGTGAATGTAAATTTCTTTTCTTATCTAGTTTAAGCCAACCTATTGTTTCCAGGGATGGGGTAATATGATCATATTTACGAACATTGCTTACAAAACGTACACACAAATTATGAGCACGTTGAATGTTTGACGGCGAACATTCGTTGACAAAAACAAGTACGTTTTATGAATTTTATTTATCTGTTTGAATTTAGGACTGTGCGTAGTAACTAAATAATTTTGATTATCGTTCTGCAGGTATGATTGATTTGAAGCACATGAATGAAAGAATTAAGAAACACGGTTCTTCAGCTGCACACATCAACAACAATGTTAAATTAGCAGTGTTGGGTCAAACAAACAGACACAATTGGATTCAATTAGACTGTCTAACTTCACAATGATAAAGTTGTCAACAACAGATATGTGCGTGCGGTTTTGTGGAGCTTTTGATTTGGCATTAAGAGGTCACGATGACGAGACTCATCTTTAAGCGCTAGTATTTTTCTTGGCCTCGTCAATTTCAGTTATGAATTAGACGCACTCTTAAGGAACATTTGGAAAGAGGAACAGTGTTTAAGAGCACATCAAACACTATACAGAACGAAGTCCTTCAAGCCATTTTGATGTATGCCAGGATGAGATTTCAAAGAAATAAAGAAAGCTGCTGACTTTTTAGCGGTTAAGGCTGATGAGACGACACACGTATCGAATGCTTGTGAACGTGTGAACTGTTTTATAAAACGCAATATAGTGAAAAAATATTACTTACGGTATGCTGCGATAGAAATTGAACACTTTACACTGCTATTACTGGACCTACATAGGAAATTAATTAGCTGCAGTTTCTTGACTAACAAAATTATGTAAATCTATACCTACGTAACATATGTTAATAGTTATGTCGTAGTTAGTATCTATAATAATAGTAGTAGTAGTAATAATAATAATAATAATAATAATAATAATAATAATAATAATAGGGTGTAATAATATCATAATCATAATAAATATTTGTGCACCACCAGGATTATTTATCACCACACGCCACTGATTACATTTATAATAATGAATTATACGAGTATTTTATATGAATAGTACATGGTTACTTACTTTCTGTATGTTGTGCGCTAAGAGAATGAATCGGTGGTCGGGCGACATCACAAATCTCGCTGGGTTCAACCGTTTCTGGAAAAAGAATAAAAAGTTAATTGCTTTACTATGATATTGGCAAATTTTATATTAGCCTAAATCAATAAATTAGTATTGCCTCTGTAATACATGTTACATTCTTCATGTAATTTCATTACGCTACATTGATTGTTTCTATGGATCAACATATCGGTGGTTAAGAAGTGATACTTCATATCTAAGAAAAAGTTCGTTTAATTTAACTAGATTATTATTATAGTCTCGAAGTTGGACAGTTATGTAACATTTTGTCCTCGATTAGAAGAACTTGCAAAGGAGAAACATACGAGGGTCATTTCATAAATAATGCATAGATTGGCAGAACTGTGAAGTGAATGACGCAACACCAATGAAAATTACGTCAATTGCAGTTGAATGATTGCGGAAAAAGCACGTGTGTTCGTTTCATCCATAACATATTCTGTGTTTAGGTAACGGGAGCTAGAAATGGAGCCTACAAGTGTCTCGAGTACTGTTTGCTTCTGCCATACAATGAGTCGTAGAGACAATTTTTTTGTATTATAAGACTGCCTAACTGAATATCGTAAGAGGATCACCTCTTACTCCCTGATGTAGTAGTGCAAAAGTAAGGTGGTTAACTGTATAAATTCATGTATTATGCTATGCTTTAACACACTAAATTGTACATGATGGGTAGTAAGAATAAAGCTTTAGTACTTTCTCAAGGTTTATACTTATGAGTATGGGCACTTCCTGTGATTATATACTCGTAACCACTAGAACATACCTTTTTTTCGTAAGAATAAAGACATTCTACCTAACGCGAATATATACTCATCTCTACAGCCTTCTTGATCGTTTAAAAGTTAGTATATACTCGTGTTATTATCCTCTTTGATCACATTGCACCGTGATGCTCGTTTTTTTTTTTATAGACTTTCACATGCTATAGGCGCTGTAGTGGTTAGTGTTTTGCTTTTTGTAAATTTTGATGATGGATAAATAAATAAATTAAATGTAATTAATTCATTAAATAAAATAAATTAATTAAATAAATAAGTAATCAATTAAATAAATTGTTAATTAAATAAAATAAATAAATATAGTAAATAAAGAAATTAATTAATTAAATGCATTAAATAATTAATTAAATGAATAAATTAAATAAATAAATAAAATATATAAATAAAATAAAATAAATAAATAAAATAAATATATATACTAAATAAATAAATAATTTAATTAATTAAATGCATTAAATAATTAAATAAATGAAATAAATAAATGAAATAAATAAAATAAATAAATAAATAAATAAATAAATAAATAAATAAATAAATAAATAAACATGAAAGAGAAAATGAATCAGATAAGTAACGTTAATAAAACAGGAAACAAGAATATAGTACTGGGAAATCGTCATTATGGGATGTTGGATAGAGATTACAATCCATTTCTAGAATTCCAGTTATGCTAATTGTATTTTTTATTTTGAAGCAGTTATATATGTAATTTTAAAGCTACAAGTAATTGCATTTTGCAATTCAAATTTTACAAAATAAACTGTAATTGTTAATTATATTTAACAATACACAATCGAACCTTATAATGTGATAGTCTTTCATATTTTTATAGGTTATGTTTTTTATGAATAACAAATACGTGTTTAACCAATTTCACATTCACTTTTGTGAAGCGTTAAAGTCTTCTGAAGTTCACGTCTTTTTCTATATTTTTCCATGAGGTACTACATCGTTCATAAATTATGCCATTTTTTAAATTTAACTTTAAACTGAACACAAATCAACAAATATTCAGAATTGATCCTGCTACAAACCATGCTCAGAATAACATGAGAACGAACTTATAAATATGAGAATATACTAGCTTTTATTCTGTACAAGATGGACGCTTGAGTATATTCTACTATGCTTCCATGTTACGAGTATGTAATAAAAATGAGTAGGTACTCAAATGTTTTTATTCTTACTAACAAGAGTATTTACTTAAAAAAAGTCCAGTATATACTGTATACCGTACTCATGTTTGTTCTTACCACCCATTGTAAATAAACGTAGTAAAGTAAAATGTGAACAGTAGGAGGTTTAATATTTTAAATTTTAAAGTACTGTAGCTCAAACGACTGTCATTGAAGTTATTGCATTCGAACTTAATGCAGGTCTGCAGAAATTATTCCCACTGGTGGTTAATTAAAGTTATCCTAGACGTCACAATAACAAAAGCTAACAAACAAAACACACATTCAAAATCTGCAGAAAACCCACAACAACGACGACGAGGACAACAACAACAACAACAACAACAACAACACACAAACACATCCAATCACCCAACACAACACAAACAAGCTGCATTCCGAACAATGGTACACAGACTGCTCAACATACCAATGAGCCAACAAGACTACAAGGAAGAGTTAAACACAATCAGATACATAGCACAAGAAAGCGAATACACCCTAACATAATAGACAACATAATAAGACAAAACAGAATTACAAAAAACATGGGAATACAACACAAACACAGGAACACAAAAAATACATCACACTAACATACCAAAAAAAAAAAAAAAATACACACACAAGATTGTATCCTCATTCAAGAAATTAAATTACAACATCGCATACAGAATACAAAACACTCTACAAAAGCATCTCAACACACAAAGAAACAAGTACAACCACACAGGTGTATACAAACTCAAATGCAATACCTGCAACAATTTCTACGCAGGACAGACAGGCAGATCATTTCAAACACGCTACAAAGAACACATCACAGCCATAACCAAATCACAAAACACTTCCACATATGCAAAACACATCACAAACGCCAACCACAACTACAGCAACATAAACACAGACATGGAAATTCTACATCTCAACCGAAAAACCAAAAACAAAACACACTAGAACAATACGAAATATACAGGCACACAAAAACATATCCGCATCGAATCCTCAACACACAACTCAATTTCAGAACACACACACTTTTTGACTCCACAATACACTACACAAACACACCCCCACAGGAAACAAAATTAGAAGGCGCGAAGACCACCCAGTTCTGATAATATCCCACCGGCTGAAACTAGTCAATAAGGTAACCTAGTTAATTAACACGTGAAAGCATGTATATACTTTATATTCTGTAAAGATATCTATTTGGAGAACGTAGGAGAAATTTTTATTGTGGATAACTTTTCATCTCTCAGCTGTTTTGAGTATGAAAGAAAGATGTTTACTTACGAAAGTCTGGTTCGTCATAAGTGATCGTGTGGTGAGGTTGGCAGCATTGAGCAGACTGATGCCACCCCATTGGTCCCTGAACACCAGCTCCTCACCTGTAAAGATAAATGGTGACTTGAGTTAGAATGTTGATGGCAACCGATAAACAAAATAATAGGCCTGTCAATTATTTTTTCCTCTGTATTAAAGGAATTGTAATCAGTAATGTATTGGGATGTGATTTTATTGTGACTATTACACTTTTACTACGTCACACTACTTTTGACCAATAAAATGGTACGAAAGGACGTCTTTCAAACCAATCATGGCCGCTTATCGCACAATTTTATCGCGTCCCTAGCATTTGTTTAATTTTATCGCGTCCCTAGCATTTGTTTATTTTTATCACTACCATTTGTTTCTTTGTCTGCCAACATTTCAAACTGCACTGGTCTGGACGTCAAAAAATAGAAAATTACAAACCATTCCAGTCGATGCACAGCACTTTCAAATATGACTCACATTGGCATTCAAGAACAAGAATTAATAAAGATCACTGGTCATAGCTATGCATCTTCCCTGAAACCCTATTTACAAATAAATGAAAAGCACCATTCGGAAATCCTGAATAAGTTGAGGGATACACCATGTACATCACCGATTTCACCTCTTTTACGCACACGTCCAATATAACATCAACTGAACCACCAACCACTAAAACATTCAAATTTGAAAATTGTACCTACTTTCAATACCGGTAATTGTTTCTTTTAAAATTATTCATGTTTATTTTTTATTTCATCATCGTTAATTAAAATGTTTCTTGTTTATTTCATCATCCCTAATTAAAACTTTTCTACACTCATTTATATTATTTAGGTTATGTTATAGCTTCTGCTATATGATATTATGGATAGTCACGTATCAGATATTGTTTAATACTAAGATGATGTAGATTACTGGGATCGGGATAATTGAAGTGGAATGCAACTTTTTTAATAAAAATGAAACTGAACCAACAAAGCCTTCTTGACCAGTAACCATCCACAGAGTTCAATGAAGATACCATAGTTGGCACAACTGATAAGAAAACAGCTATTCATAACACACTACTGCCATCTACTAGCGTAATATTTATAATGTTGAGATGTACAAATTTGAAGATAGTTTTGTGTTTTCGGAAGTCAATTAATCTTTTATTGTATTGGAGTACTTCGTTACTTCTAATCTTTATATAGTTTCTTCTAATCGTATAATAGTCAATTAAATCCCACTCGAGTTTTGATTTTCTCTAGATAAATCACAACCTCCAGTGAATTACTGTTGATTATTTTACCTTATTTTGGTGATCAAAATGGTTTAATATCTGTGAATATTTCGTAAAAATCAAGCATTTCGTGCATATTACGCACTCTGAAGAAACTTGAGAAACAAAATACCATTTTTTTTAATTATTATTGAAACAATCACTTTGAAATTGTCAGAAAATTATTTTCATCATTGATTAAATTTATAATTCCGTTTCATTCAACTGTGAAGGGGGTGATGACACTGCCTTCTTGATCTCGAGAAGGCAGTTGTGGAAAGAGAATTGACCGTGTCTGCTTGTGCTGCTCCCTGGAAGTAGTCACTAAAACTATGCGTAAACTTACATCGTTGCCAGATACCACACGCATGTAATACTGAACGATCTGATAAGTAGAAATGTTTATCTATATTTTATAACGGAAAAAAAATCACATTTTATTTAGAAGGAAGAGTCATTTTTTCGTGCGAAATAAAAATATCTAGGTACTGCGTTATATTTTATATTTAGATAATTTAAAATTAATTTAAAATGAGACTCGTCTTCAATGAATAACAGAATTACAGTAGGCTATGCATTTGATAAGGGTATATCCGTACTATCTTATTTGTATATAAAAGTTAAACATAATTAAAAATAAATAATTGCAATAATAATTCAGTTAATTAAAGAATGGTCCACACATGTGGAGTAACGGTTATAGTGTATGACCGCGAAACCAGGTGGTCGGGTTCGAATCCCGGCTGGAGAAAAACACCTACTTGAGGTTTTTCGGAGTTTTCCCTCAATCCAATACGAGCAAATGCTGGGAAACTATAGGTGCTGAACCCCGGACTCGTTAAAATCTTCATTTTATTCAGACGCTAAATAACCTGAGATGTTGATACATCACCATCACCATTATCATCATCATCATCATCATCATCATCCTATAGCTCTACGGCCCTTTAAGTTTAGTCTCGGCTTCCTTTGGGATAGATGCCCATATGTCTCGATCCAAAGTCTTGTTTCTCCACCTTCTTACCCCCAGCTGTCTCAAAACATTTTCCACATCATCACTCCATCTAAGCCTGGGTCTTCCTCTCTTTCTATTGCCTCCCATCTTTCCTTCTAAAATCTTCTTCACCAGTCTATCCTGTCCCATCCATCTCTATCTTCTTGATCTTATTTTTGCCACAATGTCTGGTGTGTTATATTTGTTCATAATTTCAGAGTTTGTACGAATTCTCCACATGCCATTTTCATATATTGGACCGTAAATTCTTCGAAGTATTTTCCTTTCCCAAGTCATTGACTTGTCTGTTAAAGTCTATGACTCTGATCCATATGTTACAATAGGTTTTATAATTTTTTATGCAGGGACATCATTTTATTTTTACTAACATTTTAATATTAACCTGGCTATACCTTTTGGATCAACTATTAACAACGGAAACACTGTCTGCTACCCCCCTTCCACGACTGGAGTTCGATGATACTGGCGTAATATACAAACAAATCACTTTACTAGGTATAGGAGGGAAGAAAAGTAGTTCATCCATTTACGTAAACTAGGAAATATCGCGATTTTGAGTTTGATAATTTTCATTAGGTTTTTGTTTGATCAGAATACAGTACAGTATTAACAATGAGTGTTTTTACTCACGAACTGAGCTTTCCATGCGGACGTATTCATTATGCAGTGTATATTATACTGTCTACAGCACATTAGCGTACAATATAGAGAATGAAGTTAAATTGAAAAATAATCATAATATGGATAATTAAACACGTTTTTTAAAATGGTGGCCTTTCATTTCGATACAGGCTTCAGTTCTTTTGTGCATATTATCGCACTATAGACTATTGTACGTAATTCCAATTACTAGGTTCGTACTTCGTATGAGTAACTCATGTTGAAATAATTCTGTACCTACTCTATAAAAGAGACCTTACATATTGTAAATTCAATCTTCATTTCTGCCCGATCCGAAAAGATAAAATTACTCAGACATGCTATCTACTGTCCGTCCAAGTGGTTACGTCGCAGCGTCGTAGAAAGGGAGGAAATCACGTGACAGTTAATTACTTAACGAGGCCCTTTTATTTAAGTTATTGTATGGATGTAGACGTCCAATTCCTAACAGAAATTAA
Organism: Periplaneta americana; assembly: GCF_040183065.1. Taxonomy (NCBI): domain Eukaryota; kingdom Metazoa; phylum Arthropoda; class Insecta; order Blattodea; family Blattidae; genus Periplaneta; species Periplaneta americana. The sequence goes on along the minus strand of NC_091119.1, from coordinate 13,335,640 downwards.
TATTCTCAGAAAAGAGCTAAGACAGCCCAGCCACTAGCATTTACAGAGAGGCGAATAGAAGCAGGTGGGGGAAACCGGGATGCGACGTAGGCAAATGCAAATTATGCAATATTGAAAGCTCTTTCGTCACTGGAAAACGCGAACATATTTTTGGAACGTACTGTTTACTATGACCGTAAGGCTACTATGACTGTATATGCGGTCTTGGTTCTGACGGTTGATATTCATTAGTAGAAGGGGTGGGAGTGAAGTACATTAAAAAATTCAGGTACAATAAAAATAATTGAAGTAAAAATAAAATGATGCCCCTGTATAATCTTTCTTTTAGATATGTTGATACAACGTAGTAAAATAACGCACTAAAAATTAAACAATGGAATGAAACATAGACCAGGTCGTCAAGCTGAAACCGCCTCTCATTCGGCTATTAGTGTAAAAATCTACCGCATAATCATTTGCTAAATTCTGTTCTATTACATTGCATTTTGTAGTAAGCTATATTCTAGAGACGTACTCCCGAGTGTCGATGAGGAGCTCCTCTGAATGCAGAGCAGAGCAGAGGAGCTATCCAGACGTTCGATTAGTACATTAGACGTTTCTGGCAAGCGGAATGCAGTTTTATACACCCGATTGGCCGGGTTCCAGACCCCCGCCAGTTACCTCTCTCTGAAGAAAAGGGAGATTATGGTAATACCTAACCTCATCTTAGTTGCATGCCCGCCAGGAGGGGGAATTGCTAAAGACAACATTTTATAAAGAATGCTTCCTCTGCCCTGGAAAGTATGCAAGCCTCATTGCGGTATAACTTGGCTGGAAACTTAGATTCATCTGGTTGACAAGAATATTAAAACGTCTCCAGCTTCACCTCTTTACATGCTTAACACTTGAAAAACTGTATTCATGAGGCTGCTGTAGGTTTTATTTCGTGCAGTTCTGAACTTCTAACTACCTTTGATGCATTTTGTCACGATAGTGGAAGCTGTGTAGGAATGAAGTTCGTTTTGTTTTATTTACAGCTATTATTGTTAGGCCTTGGAAGTTAGAATTTTCAAACATACTTGTTGCTAGGGAAACCATTCTTCATAACATAAAACTATACTGAAATAGACCTATTACAGTGCACTTATTGTTACTTAGTTACCATTACAGTATAGTTTTGCGAAGGGGTTTGGAATAATATTGCTCTAAATTCTCAATGAAAAAAATATATTTTTTAAAATCCAATGCCACCAGGTTGTCTTTCGACATTTCTGGTCTTCTCTCCTGGCCGTGGCTTAGTTGTAACCCACTTCTGAGGTTGGGGCGCCTGGAAGGCGGAGTTACATTACCCCGATGATGTGATAGGATGATTATGATAATGTGGTGCCAGGAGAGGTCTTAAATCTAAACTTAACCTAAATTCCAGACCATGGACGAACACAGGAATAATCCCCTTTAAGGGGATTCCTGTGCTCTAACCGGGAACCGAACCCGGGACCTCATGAACTATAGCCAGAAACTCCTACCACTAGACCATGAGGCTGGTAGAAAAAAATATATTGTGTTTGCAATTTTACATATAGGTATGAGCTATTCCATCTCAAATCGACCGAAATATAGAGAAAATTGACCTTACAATTTCTAAATACAATAAAACTTTTTTGTACGTAGAGAACTGTGATACAATGCTTTGTGCAAAGTTTGAGGCATCAGAACTTCATAGTGTTTAAATTAAAAATATTTAAATTTATCGTATTTTCATAAAATTAGCAACTTTAAACTGTTGTAGCTCCGAAACCCTTTCACCCAATGATCAAAATCATGGTTTATTTTGGTGCTGAGAAATTAAAGTTTATATTGACATATAAACAGATTTTCTTACGTTTTATGGAAATGGAGAAATTTAGATTTTTCCTCATTAAGACGCCTTTGCCAAAGGAAAAAATATAAAAAAAAAATATATAGTTAGATTCCGCATTGAAAGTACAAATAAACACATATTTTTTACTGATGGCACGTTGATAAGAAAGTATTGAAAATATCAAATAAAGAAAATAAATAGTACGCGCGTGAACTAACCAGCTGACTGTGAGGCGGGAGCTAGCCGAGGTAAGCAAGGCCAGGAGACATAAACACGTGATGTGTCGTCTAGCAGTCATGGCTGTGCTAGCTTTATCACAGGTTTTCATAAACACAGGAGTAAAATGACGCGCAACGCACGCTTATCTTCAGCTCTCGCCAGTGCGTGCAGTACTGCGCCGTTCAAGTCCAAGCGTGTGAAAATAATTTATTTAATACCCTCGAAACTTATTGCCGAGCCACTAAGCAAACAATGCCGAATCCCTCTTAATAATGCAAGGTTTTTTCTCAATATTTTTGTACATTTTTACAAATTAGCAAAAAGCCTAAAAGTAAGTAAAATCAGATTATCTGCCTTACTTCTTAACATAACCTACCAAATGTCAGCTTCAAAATGAGCTCCCGTTCAATGTTCTGCAGTAAATGGTTCCACAGTTCTGAGCGCTGAAAGAGGCTTGTTTTTATAAAATAAGCTAAATTTGTCGGTCAATAATACGAAAACCGTTTGATTTTCGATAGCATGTTTTTGAAAATGCACTCTCCTCAGCACCTTGTATAAATAGGGAAAAAATTAGAGTATAAAGAAATGCGATGTTTTTTACTGATCGATTTCGTATGGAATAGCCCATATTATGATCGTGCAAAAAATATTGTACAATACACGTTTGTTAAGTACATTACAAAATCTCTTTTCAATCTTGTGCCGTAATATATCTACTATTACAGCAGTATTTTGCTAGGAAATAGAGTATCTTTACAAATCACAATTTTGGAGTTACATTATTTTACTGGGAGTACTTTATGTAATTTTTCACAAATCCTGATGAAATACAGTGGAACTCCACAAATAGACGCTCACTCTCGTATACTTCACGATACAAGGTAAGTCAACGCATCCTGTCCCGTGCTGCACAGGGCTAACCAGTTGAACCAGTGCAGTAGTGTGCAGATACTCGTACACGTTGGCAGCAAGGCAGGGATAAAAAATGTGTACTTATGTTGAAGAAGTTACAAATATTAGAACGGTTTAAAAAAGGGTGCAGAGCCATCCCTCAAGAATTTGACGTTTCGATGAGAATAGTGCATAGGATAGAATAAAATTCATCTAATTACGAGGCATTCTGTAGTGATTTTAAGAAGCTTTGTTATTATCAGTTGATTGTAGGATGAAAAAAGAGCTTATTTTGTGTATTTCCTAAATTTAATCAATAAAGATGATTTATGTTCTCTCTTGAAGGGTATACACCATTTTAAAATAATTTAATACACAAACACAGCTATTACAACAAATCTATACTAATAATAAATCTGTAGCCGAAATTTTTCTGGTAATTTTCGATTTTCCAAAAATAATTGGTCCTAACATATATAATTAACCGCCCTGTAACCGAAATTCCCTTTTTTGAAATTTTTGTTTGTATGTACTGTCTGTCTGTCTGATTGTACGTTTGTTACCTTTTCACGCGATAATGACAGAACGGATTTCGATGAAAATTGGAATATAAATTAAGTTCGTTGTAACTTAGATTTTAGGCTATATGGCATTCAAAATACATTATTTAAAAGGGAGGTTATAAGGGGGCCTGAATTAAATCAATCGAAATATCTCGCTTATTATTGATTTTTGTGAAAAATGTTATATAACAAACGTTTCTTTAAAAATAATTTCCGATAAGTTTTATTCCTTGAACAATTTTGATAGGACTGATATTTAATGAGATAAATGAGTTTTAAAATTAAAATAACTGCCATCTAAGGCCGTGTAATGAATAGAAAAACAAATGACTTCGTCTATAAGGGGCCTTGGACAGCAACAATCGAAAGCTATGAAAGATAGCCTACAGATAATGTTTCTGTGTTTGTATGAAGTAATATCGGAAGCTAAATTAACCGATTTGTATAATTAGTTATTAATTCACCATTGGAAAGTGTAGTTTCTCTGGATGGACATAATGCTTCAATGTTATTACAGTAACTTCTGAGTGAATTGAGGACAGGTAAGATTAAAATAGCTTCTTATGTACAGAAAACTTGAGAGGCTATTCTGTACATTCGGTTCCTGTATTTCCTAAAATAATTTTTATGACCAAATGAGTGGTCTCTGGATCAAAATGATCGCATTTTAATTACGCAAATACAATTTAAATTAAGTAACATATTAAACGATTTATCCTTCTATCAAACACGAATGTTCCCTGGATCAAATGTCCTATTTTAATTATGTAATTACTTTATATTTATTTCTAACGGGTGCAGCGGAGCGCACGGGTACGGATAGTGCTCAATAAGTTTTTGTAGCTTTATTCTCTTCAGCTCTAATCAACAATAACAAAAATGCAGGTTGCCAGACGACGATAGAAAAGAAAAGATGCGAAAACAAATTAATGTGGTGTATAAACAATTGAATGCTCTTTCATATTCAAGTATAAAAATACAGGGGTGCCATTTGAAATCTCGAAGTGGGAGTGGCTGGAGGTGGGAGGTGAAATCTAAAATGCAATTAAGCCTGGTTTAAGACTTCCCCCTTGATATCTAAATTTACGTGTTTTTTTGGTTTAAATTGAATTGAATTTAATAAACTAGTTATTTAGAGTGGGAAGTTTTGAAATGAAAGCCCCGTATGTAGATATATTTAGAGAGTTTTTCCTCCAGAAATTTGTTTTATGTTTCAGATGTATCACGTATACAGGGTGTAACAACTTTAATCTTTAGAATTTCTGGAACATGTTCCCTGACACGTTCTACGTTGATTAAACCTAACATACCTATATCCGAAATTGAGAGGTTACAGAGATAACAGAGCTGGAAAAAATATAACTTCTTGCAGCTCCAAGCAATATACCGTTTATACAAGGCCTATTTTATGGCATTACTAAGTAGAGATACATAAGAAACATTTGAAAAGCAGTGAATGAAGGAAATTTTACTTTTAAGAGAAATTAAATTAAAATTGTTTAGGTTGCTAAGGAAACGAAACAGACAACAGTTTAAAATAACAGTTGTGAGAAAAATAAACCGTATTGTGACTAGTCTTTTTATTGAATTTTGGCCATTAAAACATGCCTTTTGTGTACACACATCAGGAATACGCCGACATAGTTTGTGTGTATGGACTGTGTGATGGCAATGCAACAGCAGCTGTTTTGGCATATCAAGCACGGTTCCCAAATCGTAGGATTCCTAGTGCACAGGTATTTTCACGTGCCTATTGGCAAATTTCAAGAAGTACAGTGTTTGGAATATTAAGGACATTTTTTTCAACTTTGCACTGCTTCTTTCATACTCACAAGTAGTTGATATTAAAATGTAATATGGTACTAATAAAAATAATGACGTAGACATGTCACTTTCGGAAATTGGTGTTACTTCTTTCAGTATTCAGCGATAAAATTAAACTCAAAAATTTAACTTTGGGGTACAAATACTCCAAACCTATAGAACTTTGGATATAGGTGTGTTAGGTTTAATCGACGTAGAACGTGTCAGGGAACATGTTCCAGAAATTCTAAACAAAGTTGTTACACCCTGTATATTATACTTAATCACGGATTTGTTTTGTTATATATTTTGCATATACTACAATATATTATTTAAAATTATATACGTTAATTATTTATGTTTCGGTCCGCACGCCATAAAAACATTGTACAGCCCTTATGTTTACCAATGTCCGCAGTACTCCGTAGAAAGACAGCGTTCGTACCTCGTCTCGCACACGGACCATTGCTGTGTCTATTTGTGGAGTTCCACTGTAGCTATTGTTACATTGTAATAATTTCTAATACAATTTTTCCGTTTTAAAATGTCGGTGTTGAAAAACGATATGATTATTAAAAAGTGTTAGGGACTTATGAGATTCTAAGCACTCCTTTCTTTTCAAGGAATGTAACCATGTCAATTAGATCGTTACAAAAATAATTACTGCGACATTCACCCGTTCGTAACAAGGTGGAGTCAGAGCTAGCGAGCTGTAATCCTGTATAAAAGAGCAAGCCTTCGGTAAGGCAGGGCAGACAGCCCATCGCATGTTGTTTGGTGCTCTGGTGGTAGAGCGTACACGCGAAATAACAATTACACAGTACGCGTAGAAACAATTTTGCAGATAATTTCTCCGAGAACAATTTTTTCCGCTGATAGAAAGAACCATTCCATTTGTTAATTCATTTTACATATTGTAAAAAAAAAAAAAAAAAAAAAAAACACGAAGTTCTATAATTTGTCCAATTTTGAGTATTTATATCATTATATATATCACAATTCTGTGTTTTTTTATTGCAAAAGAAGACAACCGTAGTCAATTTTTTTTTACCTAAATACAGACTCTCCGAGAACGAATGTTGGGGTTTCATGACGTTACTCTTTATTATGTATTACCTACAGGGTGTTAAAAATAACGTATACAACGTTTCAGGGATGAGAGAGGAGGTAAAAATAAACATCTGTTTTAAGTGACAAAACTTTAGCAGATGCGCCGTTTTGCCGCTAGATGGCCTGAAGGAATAGATGTATGTATGTATGTATTTATTCACACTGCAGTGGGTATATACCCGGTGGCAGTGGTAACTAATTACACTCAATAATGACAATAATAAACTTATTAATTAAAAATACAATTAACAATACTAATAATTAATACTAACAATAATTAATAATAATAATAACAACAACAACAACAGGGAATATACTAAATTAAATGAAACGATCACTTAAAATAACATTTGAAATAAATCTAATTTATATCTTAAAACTGAGATCGAACTAAAACCCACGAGTATGATATGTTCATATCTGCACAAGTACCTTTCAAATTACACTCATTTCGCTGTCAACTCACTCACTGCAATGGAACTACGACACATTTCACTGATTCTATCCTGATTTCACTAACACTTCAAAAACATTTCACTGTTCAAATACTATGCACTACCACTATAAACTATAAAGCTTCACTGACAGGAACACGTTTCACTGACACAACACACTTCACTGACACGACATACTTCTTCACTGATACAACACACTTCACTGACACAACATAATTCTTCACTGATAGAACACTTCAATAACAACATATCATTTACACCCTTTAAATACTGTGTATAATTGCCGTCTATTAGTAAGGTCCTTAAGCCTATTTTTAAATACGTTTTTGGTTGTTGGTAAAGCCTTTAGTAAGTCTGCAGGTAAAGCATTCCAGTCCCTGATAGTACGATTGAGAAAAGAAAACTTTCCAGTGTCCGTCCTCTGCCTTCTTTCCCTCAATTTATATGAGTGTTCGTTCCTGGAAGAGTAATTTGGCGGTTGCAACCTATTTTTTATTTCTCTCCAGGCAGGCTCACCTCTGTATGTTTTGAACAGTGCGCATAATCGAATTCGCGTTCTCGTGTCCGTGAGTGTGTCCCATTTTAATGGTGAATTTTTCCGACAACACTTAAGAGCCCGTTTTTGTGTCTCATACACTTGATGACTTGACTTCCGTCACAACACACACTGGTTAGTTCTGTTTGTGCACGACCACCTTGTAGTGCCTTATTTGTTGTCTAACAGTCTCCATGGTGATAATTATTTTGTTTTTCTACGCGATGTCCTACCAAAACTTTTAGAAAATATCCCATTGAACATCAGAGAACGAATATAGTTTCAGCATGACGGTGCCCCTCCACACTTTGATAATCGTATCAGGAATCACCTAAATGCTACATTACCCGATCGTTGGATTGACAGCGGTGGGCCGGTACCGTGGCCACCTCGATCACCGGACCTAACCCCACTGGATTCCTTTTTTTGGGGAGACGTGAAATGTCTTGTGTATAAGGCACCGATCGATACGGCAGAAGACTTAGTTACTCGCGTTCTTGAAGCTGCACATGTTATTAGAGACAATGTTGGCCTTTTTGAGCGTTGCAGACACTCCATAGTACGAAGGTACCAGTTGTGCAATGCCTTCAATGGACGGCAGTTTGAACACCACATCTAAAACGACAATTGGTCTTGTTCTTTATGGATTATACTAACACTTACGTACACAGTAAACGGCGCATCTGTCAAAGTTTGTCACTTACAAAATATATTTGTTTTTACCTCCTCTATTACCCCTGAAACGTTGTAAACGTTATTTTTTAACACTCTGTATATGTAAATATGACGCATGATTTTCATATTTCTCCAATTATTTTTTGAGAATAAAATATCTTATTAGTTGTTAATTTTCAATTTTTTTTTTAACTTGGCACATCCTCAATACATGCTCTTTTGATTACCTTCAATAGCAGAAGGAACCACATGTGTCAGTTTAATTCACATGCTTACGTGGACTTCTGTGCAAACTTTCAGTGAGATTGGAGAAAAATTACATTCATTAGAGCATTGTGGATGTTACAAAGTGTTGAAAATTGGAAAACAAGTATGTACTGTATATGATATACAATGTACTATCGTTATCCTTCCATTCTATAGAGGTCTAACACACACGTTTTTCTCCTACATAACAGAGCGAAATATGAACTGAATGAAAAGTAAAATTACTTGAAATGAAGAACAAAGTCTGTCAGAATGACAGCTGAGTGTCAGTTTATAGGGCTGCAGCTCCACTCACGTGCTGGTTCCTTTAAATTCGTCCTGAGGAACTTTAAATTGTCACTTACTTACAAATGGCTTTTAAGGAACCCGGAGGTTCATCGCCGCCCTCACATAAGCCCGCCATCGGTCCCTATTCTGTTCAACATTAATCAAGTCTCTATCATTATATCCCACATCCTTCAAATCCATTTTAATATTATCCTCCCATCTACGTCTCGGCCTCCCCAAAGGTATTTTTCCCTCCGGTCTCCCAACTAACGCTCTATATGCATTTCTGGATTCGCCTATACGTGCTACATGTCCTGCCCATCTCAAACGTCTGGATTTAATGTCCCTAATTATGTCAGTACAATGCGTGCAGTTTTGCGTTTTGTAATTTTCTCAATTCTCCTGTAACTTCATCCCTCTTAGCCCCAAATATTTTCCTAAGCACCTTATTCTCAAACACCCTCAATCCTGTTCCTCTCTCAAAATGCAGTCCAAGTTTCACAACCATACACAAAAACCGGTAATATAACTTTTCTTTTATAAATTCTAACTTTCAGATTTTTTGACAGGAGACTAGATGAAAAACTAGTTTAGAAAACTAAATATGATTTTATTTTTTTAGGGTTAAAAACAACACAAGAAAGTCCTTATCATACATATTCCGAAGTGATAGTGTTAAAAGTTGTGTAATCAAGATGTATTTATTAAAAACAAAATTTCAATTTTTTATGTTTTTTTTTTTTTTTCCGTTATTTTCACCGATCCTTAGCCATAATATAGATACAGATATTCGACATGTCAGATGCTATATTTTCGACATGAATAGTGCTGTAAATTTATATTTTTCTATATACATCTTGATTATACAACTTTTACCACTATATCACTTCGGAATATGTATTATATGTCTTTCTCGTGTTAGATTTTACCGTGTCTAGTTAACATGTTTTTCCTGTTACTGACCTCCTTCAGAACTGATTGTTGCTGGTCTTGGCGCCTTTTGTTTTGTTTCCTGTGGGGGTGTGTTTGTGTAGTGTAATGTGGAGTCGAAGAATGTGTGTGTATTCTGAAATTGAGTTGTGTGTTGAGAATTTCATTTGGATGTGTTTTTGTGTGTCTGTATATTTCGTATTGTTCTAGTGTGTTTAGTTTCTGGCTTTTTGGTTGGATGTGTAGAATTTCCATGTCTGTGTTGATGTCTCTGTAGTGTGGTTAGTCATATGTTATGCATATATGGAAGTGTTTTGTAATTTTGTTATGGCTGTGATGTGTTCTTTGTAACGTGATTGAAATGATCTGCCTGTCTGTCCTATGTAGAAGTTATTGCAGGTGTTACATTTGAGTTTGTATACGCCTGTGTGGTTGTATTTGTTTGTTTGTGTTGTTTGTGTGTGCTGAGATGTTTTTGTAGAGTGTTATTTGTTCTGTATGCGATGTTGTAATTTAATTTCTTGAATGAGGTTGCAATCTTGTGTGTGTTTTTGTTTTGGTATGTTAGTGTGATGTATTTTTTGTGTTCTTGTGTTTGTGTTGTATTCTTCTGTTTTTTTGTGGTTTTGTTTTGTCTTTCGTATTATGTTGTCTATTATGTTGGGGTTGTATCCGTTTTCTTGTGCTATGTATTTGATTGTGTTTAGCTCTTCTTTGTAATCTTGTTGGTTCATTGCTACGTTATATTTTTCATGGAAATATTGAAATAGATTTCTTACAGGCTTCTAGGCTATGGTAACACTTTATACATAGTATAATGAGGTAGTGATAGTGGCGTGAGAATTGAATGAGGTCTGAAGTAGGCACTCAAAGCTACAAGTTGTCCCACAATCGCCGTCTCGCTTGACCTACTGGGAATCAAACTGAAGACAAATCAAGCTTTACATTTAATTCAGGCGCTTTTGAGACCAATTCAGGCAATTTGGACTCCAGAACAAGTCCTTTCTCTCCCGTCTCTCCATATTGGTGTCCTTGAAAACTTTTCTCGGAGTTCGCACCCTGCTTTCTCACTTCCGCCGTGTTGCCTGTATTCTGCAGTGCCTATTGTTATCACACCCTCTCCTCTCCGGGTGGGTCCAAGTGGCTCGTATGGCGGACAATGCTGTGCTGGAGGAGGTCTTTCTTTTTTCCAGTATTGGCGTCATTTTCCATCCTGCTCTTTCTCCTTTCCATACACACAGGGTGTACCATAATTGTTAGGGAATCTTTGGGAAAATGAATAGAGAACTTAAAGGTATACGTAAACGACCAGAATTATTATCAGAAAATGCAGGCTTTAAATTTCTAGAATTTTATAGGAAATGAACTTACAATTGGAAAAAAAAAATCAAGGTACCAAAACAATACTTATTAGAACTTAAATAGTCCGCACCTGTGGAGTAACGGCCAGCGCGTCTGGCCGCGAAGCCAGGTGGCCCGGGTTCGAATCCCGGTCGGGGCAAGTTACCTGGTTGAGGTTTTTAAAGGCGTTTTCACTCAACCCAATACGAGCAAATGCTGGGTAACTTTCGGTGCCGGACCCCGGACTCATTTCACCGGCATTATCACCTTCATATCATTCAGACGCTAAATAACCTAGATGTTGATAAAGCGTCGTAAAATAACCCAATAAAATGAAAAGTAAAAATAAAAATAGAACTTAAATATCTGATAAAAGCATAATAAAGATTACTAATATAATTTTTAAGAATTCACTTTTTACATTAAATTGAATTTTCCAAAATTTGAAAGTTTTCACACATATTATTTCATAACTCCACAACCATTAGAGATAGAATTCTGAAATTTTGTACAATGATTTAACATGAATTTACGCAAAAGGTAGACTACAATAATGCCCATTTCTTTGAAAATAGAAAAATTAGGTCACAAAATATTATGTAAATTTTAATACATTTTGTATAGAACAAATAAAAAATTAATTGTATTGAAATAAAGAACTCTACGGGTGCTATTCATAGACATTTTGCTAGTCCACGCTACGAGCGTGCTAAACTAGCCCCGGTTATCGACTGGTTACTTATATAGGATTCATATATCATATCATATATATATATCATATATCATATCATATCATATTATATCATATATCATATTATATCATATATCATATCATATTATATCATATATCATATCACATCATATCATATTATATATCATATATCATATATCATATCATATCATATATTATATATCATATATCATATCATATATCATATCATATCATATCATATCATATCATATCATATCATATCATATCATATCATATCATATCATATCATATCATATCATATCATATCATATCATATCATATATCATATCATATCATATCATATCATATCATATCATATCATATCATATCATATCATATCATATCATATCATATCATATCATATCATATCATATATCATATCATATCATATATTATATATCATATCATATCATATCATATCATATCATATATCATATCATATCATATCATATCATATCATATCATATCATATCATATCATATCATATATCATATCATATCATATATCATATATCATATATCATATCATATCTCATATCATATCATATCATATCATATCATATCATATCATATCATATCATATCATATCATATCATATCATATCATATCATGTCATATATCATATCATATCATATCATATCATGTCATGTCATATATCATATCATGTCATGTCATGTCATGTCATATCATATCATATATCATATCATATATCATATCATATATCATATCACATATCATATCACATATCATATATCATATCATATATCATATCATATCATATCATATATTATATCATATATCATGTCATGTCATGTCATGTCATATCATATATCATATCATGTCATGTCATGTCATGTCATGTCATGTCATATCATATCATATCATATCATATCATATCATATCATATCATATCATATCATATCATATATCATATCACATCGCTAACATTGGTTTACGAATACGAAAAAAGTTAGTTCGCTGTTCATCCACCGGAAGCCCGCGCTAAGAATGTCTATGAATACGGCCTTACATGTATGAGAGTAGTCTACTTTTCAGGAATAAGTGTTTATACAATGCAGGAAAAATATTAAAGACGTCAGAGAGACCATAAAAATGTTATGGTTACCAAATGATGTAACTGCAGAATTTTTTTGTTTTTTCATACTCTGATAAAACTGGTTTGAAAAATATTATTAGTAACCTTTTTTATACTTTTATCAGGTATTTAAGTTCTAATAAATCTTGTTGTGGTACCAATTGTGAGTTCTTTTTCTTACAAAATTTTAGAAATGTAGAGCCTGCATTTTCTGATATTATTTGTGGTCGTTCACGTACATATACCCTTGAAGGCTGAAAAAAAAATAAAGAAAAACAATTCATATGAACATAATATTTATCTTTCGTGCAAGCTGATTTGTTTGCAAATGAAGCGGCCCGCATTTCACTATGAGTGCTTTCTCTATTTATTTTTTGTTTTTTGCATTTGTCACTAGATTGTCGTTGATTTATTAAAGCAGTACCAATTCGGTGATGTATGGACAGGAATCATTCATAATAATCATGGGTGGGCGGCTGTCCCTCAATGAGATAGAAATATGCACAGAAAAAGTACACATATTTGGAACCAGAAAGTATTGAAGTGGATAAGTACCAAGTTTGAGTTATGTCCAATATTCCAATAAAAACATGCATTTGTATGGATTTCTCGTCTCTACTTCTAAGTGTAGTTTCAACCTATTTTATACAGCAGATTTTAATTGTAAGAAAATTCTTTAGATATTGTTGTGGCTTTTATCACTCGAGAAAACATAGAGCAAACACTATCATCTGTGTATTTTGAACTGGCGGATCAAGGTCACGTACAAACGTACAAACCACGCACGAATAACTGAACAGAAAACTGTGAACTAAAGCACTGGTAATTCCGGCTGGCCCAGCTGACTTTTTTGTGGAGAATAGTCCAGGATTGGGGGTAAGCACAAGTGGAAATGCAGTCCATTGCTTGACCTTGAGCCGTGTGTAATAACACAAATCTAGCTGGACAAAATAACTTTCTACACTCCAATGGATTGTTATGAAACTTTATAGAGACCTTATAAATAGCACATATTTTTTATGTACAAACTCTGATTACGTTTATGTACGAGGAACTACCCCTTCATAGGGGTGGTTTCAGGCTAAAATAATTTCTCTCCTATCTAATAGATTTTTATGAAACAAAATGCACCACTATAAAGGGGCATTTCCTCTTATAAAACATAATCAGACTTTGTAGACAAAATTATATTCCGCTTGTAACTTCTGTACAAAGTTTCATGACAATCTGTTAGAATGCAAAGAAGTTATTCATTTTGTCCAGCTAGTGATTTGCGTTTGAGTCACTTTGCGTTTGTTAAGGTTAGATAAAAATGTGTCCAATGTATTTTTAATCTGATGTTCGATGGCATGTGAATAATTTTGCAGCTCTAAAACACTCACAAGTGATTAAAAACTTTCTTATTCCATGATTCTTTTCTGCTGTTAAACCAAATATGGAAGTTACCGTATGCCGCACTACTGAAAAAAAAAAATTACTGATAAATGTGCAAGAACGCTCAAACTTTAAAACAGGGATTCAATACTCTAAATCTATATATATAATTTGAACTGGTAATGGAAATTACGGGAAAACGGCTGAACGGATTTTAATAAATGACCCCTCATTTTGAAGCTTGGCATCCAAAGTTTTTCGGAAAAGTAGCAGTTTTCAGTGAAATGTCAATTTCCCTACATAATTTTCCTATTTTCCAAAATCCATCTGTTGTCAGTTTTGAGAACTAATTTTATCGAATCACGGCCGACTTGATTGAATTTCAGAACAAAACACACACTACAATAAAAAATAGGGTATTACACGAAGGCCATGACCTGCAGGATTGCCGACATATTTAGAGCTCAATTCAATTTGTTATTAAAAACTGATTCTGCAGTGTATAATAATTTTCTGAGTACAGCTGTGTATTGGATATTCAAATCTACGAAACTTGAGGTGGTTTGATGACATTATTATCATTAGAAATTAAATATTATTATAGTTAATATCATGATGCATCTATTTTTCATTAATTGTACATAATATTGATGCTATATTGAAACGTTTTGAGGTTATGTAAGTAAATGTAGAGAATATCTTAATTTAGATCTTTATTTCTATAATTTACTGAGTGGCTGCTATATATAACTACAAAACTTAAGTAAGATAATAATATTGTTATTAAAAATCAAATATTTTTATACTTATTAGCCCAGTGGGGTTGGGTCTTTTTCATATAATTAATGGCGGTGTAGTGTAGATATTGATCTGTGTCATTGTCTTCAGTGTTGGCTCTACAGAGAGCAAAAATTACAGTTCCTAAGGAAAGATCAAAAGGTATTACTTAGCCTACTGATAAAATAAGAGGCCTAGAAATTTTGTAGTCTGCAGATGATTTCAGCAAGATCTCTTAGTAGGATAAAATGATTTTACGCTCTACATTTCAAGTTCTACACGAATATGCTATTGTTCGAAAGCTTGGCAAACCTGACATTTTTTTAACTTTTGCCTACAATCCACAATGACCTGAAATAGCTACTGCTATCGTCCTGACATTGATACTTGCGTTTTCGCGTTGAAACTCAAAAACTGAAGTTGGATAGATTCAAGAGAAAGTATTTGGCCTAAAAAAATCCATTCAGAGGGAGTATGTTTCATTGTTATGGAAGCAAATAACTATCAAAAAGACACGTATTCTTCGTTGAAAATAAATCTGAAAAATTTTTATTTGAACGTCTAACGAACTTAGTTTGCAGCAGCATTTGCTGCACAAGCCACTAGTTATTATTAAATGCAAAAGAATTGTCGTAACCAGACGTGACGGGCTATATTAAAACTCGCATTATATTTAGAGAAATTTAAAATAATATTTCTTCAGTTGTAATGTTTAAACTCTTGTGTAAAAAGAAATATATTTTACAAACTTTTAACTGAAGTTACATTAGTAAGAACGTACCTATCTGAACAGATTCCATGTCTCATAACACAATAGATCACTAACAGTGGCGGCTGATTGACTGAGGCAAGTGAGGCCGGGCCTCAGTCAATTGGCTTAACTGAAATCAAATTTTGTGTTTTTATATTATGTATTAGTTATTTGAATGAAGCTTATATCGCTGTAGAAGTATTTGAAAACTTTGTGATGTAGATAGACCTGTTTTGGAGTAAAATTTGTTCCTGAGGCCAGGATCGCTCGTGCCGAGTCTAGCTTGTGATGTATGTAGATCTGTTTTGCAGTAAAATTTGTTCATGAGGCCAGGATCGCTCGTGCCGAGTCTAGCTTGTGATGTATATAGATCTGTTTTGCAGTAAAATTTGTTCCTGAGGCCAGGATCGCTCGTGCCGAGTCTAGCTTGTGATGTATATAGATCTGTTTTGCAGTAAAATTTGTTCCTGAGGCCAGGATCGCTCGTGCCGAGTCTAGCTTGTGATGTATATAGATCTGTTTTGCAGTAAAATTTGTTCATGAGGCCAGGATCGCTCGTGCCGGGTCTGGCTTGTGATGTATATAGATCTGTTTTGCAGTAAAATTTGTTCCTGAGGCCAGGATCGCTCGTGCCGGGTCTGGCTTGTGATGTATATAGATCTGTTTTGCAGTAAAATTTGTTCCTGAGGCCAGGATCGCTCGTGCCGAGTCTAGCTTGTGATGTATATAGATCTGTTTTGCAGTAAAATTTGTTCATGAGGCCAGGATCGCTCGTGCCGAGTCTAGCTTGTGATGTATATAGATCTGTTTTGCAGTAAAATTTGTTCATGAGGCCAGGATCGCTCGTGCCGAGTCTAGCTTGTGATGTATATAGATCTGTTTTGCAGTAAAATTTGTTCATGAGGCCAGGATCGCTCGTGCCGAGTCTAGCTTGTGATGTATATAGATCTGTTTTGCAGTAAAATTTGTTCCTGAGGCCAGGATCGCTCGTGCCGGGTCTGGCTTGTGATGTATATAGATCTGTTTTGCAGTAAAATTTGTTCATGAGGCCAGGATCGCTCGTGCCGAGTCTAGCTTGTGATGTATATAGATCTGTTTTGCAGTAACATTTGTTCATGAGGCCAGGATCGCTCGTGCCGAGTCTGGCTTGTGATGTATATAGATCTGTTTTGCAGTAAAATTTGTTCATGAGGCCAGGATCGCTCGTGCCGGATCTGGCTTGTGATGTATATAGATCTGTTTTGCAGTAAAATTTGTTCCTGAGGCCAGGATCGCTCGTGCCGGGTCTGGCTTGTGATGTATATAGATCTGTTTTGCAGTAAAATTTGTTCCTGAGGCCAGGATCGCTCGTGCCGGGTCTGGCTTGTGATGTATATAGATCTGTTTTGCAGTAAAATTTGTTCCTGAGGCCAGGATCGCTCGTGCCGGGTCTGGCTTGTGATGTATATAGATCTGTTTTGCAGTAAAATTTGTTCATGAGGCCAGGATCGCTCGTGCCGAGTCTAGCTTGTGATGTATATAGATCTGTTTTGCAGTAACATTTGTTCATGAGGCCAGGATCGCTCGTGCCGAGTCTGGCTTGTGATGTATATAGATCTGTTTTGCAGTAAAATTTGTTCATGAGGCCAGGATCGCTCGTGCCGGATCTGGCTTGTGATGTATATAGATCTGTTTTGCAGTAAAATTTGTTCCTGAGGCCAGGATCGCTCGTGCCGGGTCTGGCTTGTGATGTATATAGATCTGTTTTGCAGTAAAATTTGTTCATGAGGCCAGGATCGCTCGTGCCGGATCTGCTTGTGAATTTTCGTGTGTCTTCCCGGGCTTTTGAGGTTGCGCTTAAAACGTTGTAACCGAGGCACAATTCAGCTGGCCTGGTCAGGTTTCACTCCTCCCAACCATGGGCCGGCCTCAAGGGTAGAGTGGGGTGGGAATAGGGTGACTTGTCTTCCTAAATAGGCCATAAATAACAAAATTTCCAGCTCTTTGGCAGGCAGAGACCCACACTATTCTCTCCTCTTATGTCTTAGTTTATGACTTAAGCGAGTGTTGTACTATTGTACAACAAATGCGAGAAATAATGCTGGTGTGGGTAATTCATTGTTAGAGTGTCCTTTTTCGAGAAGAAATAATTGAAAGAAAGGAAGTTTTAAATAAAGAGAGAGCCTACCGAGATACCTACGACATCGCTGATAATTTTTCTGACAGATAATCTTAAAACGCAAGTTTCTATTGCATCCTGGTATGGGCAACATAAATGGTTAAGTGGCAATGTGGTGCAAAATAAACTTCTCTGTTGGCCTTGTTTGTTGCTGTCAAAGGAAAAAAAATAAAAAGAAAAGAAAGAAAGGGGAATTTCAACACATAATATGGGATGCTTCATCACACTGAAACAATCACTGAAACTCAGAGCATAACAGCTTATTTGGTGAGTGAAACTATTATTTTTCATTACTAGTAATAATAATAGACTAATATTAATAATAACAATAATAATAATAGTGATATGAATAATATAATAACAATAATAATTAATATCATAAATAAACATTTTCTATCGGAGACACTTAAACTAGTTGCATCTGGCCTCACCGAGGATTTCGATCACCGGCCGATCCTGATCACTAACAATTGGCTCTTTTTCATCCACATAGTAAGCCTCTCTAATAAGCCTCGGAATAGGACTGATTCTCTGGCACGACCACAGCAAAGGAATAAGACGTTTGAGATGGGCAGGGCATGTAGCACGTATGGGCGAATCCAGAAATGCATATAGAGTGTTAGTTGGGAGACCGGGGGGGAAAAGACCTTTAGGGAGGCCGAGACGTAGATGGGAGGATAATATTAAAATGGATTTGAGGGAGGTGGGGTATGATGATAGAGACTGGATTAATCTTGCACAGGATAGGGACCGCTGGCGGGCTTATGTGAGGGCGGCAATGAACCTTCGGGTTCTTTAAAAGCCATTTGTAAGTACGTAAGTAAGCCTCTCTGTCTACGACTGAACAGGCGCGAGAAGTGTTGGAAAGAACTCATTGTTCGTACCCTTCTAAATATAGCTTGCCGCTGATAAAAAAGTAAAAGCTATTTCTCATAACATTCTTCAAATGTTAAAGAACATGAATTCATATTCACCTATGCCTAACTAAACAAGTCGAAATTTGATTTTTGTCCACCTAGACTGGGAAAATTACACACAGTCTGTGCGCCAGTTCGAAATGTACAGATAATAGTATGGGATCCTAGGACCTAGGAGGTGAGGAGATTAACATGTGAATAATTTCGAGGGAAAAATTGTTCCGGGGCCGGGTATCGAACCCGGCACCTTTGGTTAAACGTACCAACGCTCTCCCACTGAACTGCCCGGGAACTCTACCCAACACCGATCCAATTTTTCCCTCTATATCCACAGACCTCAAAGTGGGCTGACAACCGTCAAGCAACCAACATTTGAGTGCACACTAACTCTGTGTGACTTTAAATTGTGGTTTTCTGTTACGTACAGTGACGTGTATTATGCAAATTAAGCTTTCAGGACTAACTCCCTGTAAAGTTAATTTGAATAATTTTGAGGGGAAAAATTGTTCCGGGGCCCGGTATCGAACCCGGGACCTTTGGTTAAACGTACCAACGCTCTCCCACTGAGCTACCCGGGAACTCTACCCGACACCGTGTTCGCCGTCGGAAATCGAAATTCGTTTTGTTTTGAGTAACTTAATCACAGAGGATTTCGTTAATTGTTACTTTATGTTCTTTTTTTCCTTACTAATGAAGGGAACTTGACGAATTGTAGTAATTTTCTTCAGGTACTGAAGTTAGTCCACCATTCTCACAGTAATTTAATGAATTTTGTGTAGACATAAATTAGTAATTGCAAACTGATTGTTGGTTGCATTTGGCTTTATGTACTACATTGCTTATTACGTCACAGCTATAGAAACGACATTGCAAGTTGTATCGAACGTGTAGTGTCCAGAATAGAGATGTCGAGATGAGGAACAGGAGGGGAGATGTAATAGCTGTTTGAACTCTAGAAACGAACTTGCCGTACCTAATGACTCACGTAAATGCAGTCGTTGAATGGACCGCACGGACTTCTGGGAAAAGTTATAACGGAAACATTAATTTACGTCGAATGACTACATGTTCGAATAGGTTCTGACGTTAAAGTTGATTAAATGGTTCTTAAAATACAGGGTTTCCGAAAAAAGAATGACAACATTTTGTGCTTTGATAACTTTTAATCGTATTCAGCTATGAAGTTGACTTTGTTACAGATGTTCTCACACAGTACGTAAGTTTTTTTTTTATTTTTGTTAATAAGTTTGTATAAGGCAGGCATATCAGAAATCAGACACTGAAAGTGCAGTGTATGTGCGCGGAAAGCCGATCTGTGCAGATTGCGTCATTCACGTGTTGCTCTTACCAGTTCTTAGCGGAAGGAATGTACAAGAATCTGTTTGCTCTTCTAGGGTTCAATTAAATTGACATTGTAAACATACTTAGCAGAAGGAAAAAACACAATTATTGCCAGTGTCTATATTTGACAATAATTGTAACACAAGAAACAAAAGACTTACTCAGTTACAATTCACAAAGCAGTCGTTTATAAAGAATAATTTATTTATATGATTTGTATACAGTATTTGAAGAAAATATGAATATTGCAGTAATTTTGAAACAACAAAAAACGAACACAGTATTTCATTTTACGTAGTAGGTACTGATTATTTCAAAGTAATACTCTTTCATTGCTCCTCAAGCATTATTGGGATCATTGGTGTACAAATGTTAAAGAAATAGTTTACTCACAATTACATGTAATAGGACATTGTGAGGCTTTTACACTGGAATCATTTCCTTGCTGTATATTAATATAAATTCACATTATTATTAATAAATTGGATAAATTAAGCTGGAATTTAAATTTATATATAGTTTATTTGGAAAACGTTGAGGGCAAGTATCAGCAAGTTAGGAGCGTTACTGATTTGAGTTAAGAAAGTACTACACAAGCTGTGAATCGAGGAAATTTTCTTTGTCAGGTTTAAAGATTTATTAACGTACGTATATTAAGATAATATAGTAACGTAAGATGGAAAATTTTCCATTATGTATTATTTTTCCAGAAAAGTTTTCCTCCTTAAAAATAGTTGTTTTCTTCCTTCCCTTAAAACCTCAAGAACCTCACATGTATTCCTCACTCGATATTCTCATCACTTATCAGCTTATCAAATAAAAGTTGTAAGTCGTCTAACCATTCATGGCTGTGTTAGTACAGACTCCAAAACAACATCATTGTCATGTTTGTTTTGCCGTGAGAGTACTGATTAAGAAATAAGAGCTGGCGAATATCATATTTTGAGAACTTTACTAATCTGATTTAAATTCTCACATCACTTAGGTCCACATGATATGATGAAAGCCTTTAATTTTAAAATAATTACTATTGGCTGAGGGAAACATCATAACAGTTACGTTATATGATTCGTGATTTCTCTTCTTCGTTATATCTGTGGACTCCTCACTTTATTATTCATAACGCATTCACAATCACAGCTCAATGAGCACCCGTACTGATCTGTGTTACTGAAACCAAAGCTGTTCTTCTACTGCAGGCAATGTACAGCCCTGTCGCGTTCCCCTCCAAGCCGATTCACTCCCTCCAGGTAGGGGAATAGGAACTGCACATCGCACAGAGACAAGTGCACAATGTGCGCGACTGCACAATGTGCAGGGTTTTGACATGCCTGGTATATGGGCACCATTTGTAGCGCGACACACATCTAAACGATATTCTGTTTCTGTCCACGTTTTCTGGAGCATGCCCAGTGTGACGGTAGCAACAGATTCCACTATCCTTTCAACGCAAATGGTTTAAATCATGAAAGTTCATAACAGAAACGATGTTCTTGATATGACCCCTGAAAAAAAAATCCAGCGGGGTGAGATCTGGACTTCGGGGTGCTCCAGCTTTTGCTTTCCCATAAATTGATTGTTGTTTTTCAACAGGAGGGAGCACCGCCACACTTCAGCTTGGGGGTTACAAATGTGCTCAACGAAAAGTTTCAAAGAGCAGGGCCTATTTCCTGGCTACCCGAAAGAAGAGAAAGACATTCTGATCTGTTGTGTGAAGTTTAACATTTTTGTTTTCTTTTATTTATTGCCTGAGGACAGTCATAGGACTGCAACCTCCATACATGTTTCTTGTGTGCTTTTACAGCACAGTATTTATAACCTTTACGCACAATTGTATTGTACATCATTGTACAGGGACATCATTTTATTTTTACTAACATTTTTAATATTAAACTGGCTATACTTTTAGAGAACCGGAAACACCGTTCGCTACCCCTTTGCAAGACTGGAGTTCGATGAGACTGGCATAAAACACAAACAAATCACTTTACTTGGTATAGGAGGGAAGAAAAGTAGTTCATCCATTTACGTAAATTTGGAAATATCGCAATTTTGAGTTCGATAATTTTCATTAGGTTTTTGTTTAATCAAAATGCAGTACTACATTAAGAATAAGTGTTTTTACTCACGAACTGAATTATCCATGCGAACGTATTCATTATGCAGTGTATATTATACTGTCTACAGCACATTAGTGTACAATATAGAGAAAGAAGTTAAATTGAAAAATAATCATAATATGGATATTTAAACACATTTCGATACAGGTTTCAGTTCTTTTGTGCATATTATCGCACTATAGACTATTGCATCTAATTATAATTGGCAGTTTCGTCCTTCGTACTAGTAACTCATGTTGAAATAATTCTGTACCTACTCTATAAAAGAGTACCTTACGTACTGTAAATTGAATCTTCACTTCTGCCCGACCCGCACAGATAAAATTACCCAGACATGCTATCTACTGTCCGTCCAAGTGGTTATGCCGCAGGATCGTAGAAAGGGGGAAAATCACGTGACAGTTAATTACTTAACGAGGCCCTTTTATTTAAGCTATTTTAAACAGTTGTATAATATTACGTAAACTTCCAATTCCTAACAGAAATTAATGTTTTCAGAAAAGAGCTCAGACAGCCCAGCTTTTACAGAGGTGCGTGCAGAAGCAGGTGGGGGAAATCGGGATGCGACATAGGCAAACTGACAGTACCTGTGCGAAAATATGGTTCAATATTGAAAGCTCTTTCATCACTGGAAAACGCGAACATATTTCTGGAACGTACTATACTCACTAACTCAGTGCTGTTTACTATATGCAGCCTTGATTCTGTCTGGAGGACAGTTAGAACTTAATTTGTAGAAGGGCTGGGAGTGAAGTACATTAAAAAACTCAGGTACAAGAAAAATTGAAGTAAAAATAAAATGATTTCCCTGTATAATAAAGTTTTTCTGTAATCCAAATAATAATAATAATAATAATAATAATAATAATAATAATAATAATAATAATAATAGTAATAATAATAATAGTAATAATACAAATAATTATATCAAATGCAGCTTTTAATGAACATTGTAAACCACTATTTGTGAAAAACAATATCATGACTGCAATAAATATTATAGAGTTAATTTTGAATATTAAGGATAAACTTCCAACTTTAACATTAAGAAATGATATTCATTCCTACGACACAAGACAAGAAATGGTTTCAATATCGTAACCTGTAGACTTGCTAAATCCCAAAAAAAAAACTTTTGTCAAATGTCATTGAAGGTTGCAAATAAATTTCCATCACATATTTTTAATTTAAGCAGACCTGCTCTCAAATTTTACACCTTTGAATTGAAAGAGGTGAATTGGGGGGACAAATTTAAAAGGTACGCAAAACGCGTCCTTGCAAGGGGTTCGGGGCTGCAAGAAACTAAATATGTGAGCTCCAAGCCTGTTGGCCACTAGTCTCACTCCGGGTTACGCTGCTCCACTGAAGGAGCTCTAGAAAATTGACAATAATGGAGATAATTACTACAACTGTCTGATTGTTATTAAGTAATAACAATTGTAGTAATTATCTCCATTATTGTCAATCTTCACTTATGAACACTGTTGTATTTTGACCTTTTAAGTATTTAATCATGAGCTCTAGAAAATTTTGAAGGGGAAAACTGAAAATGGAGGTAACCTCTTAGGTACCACATACACGAGGGGGACGGAAATGTGATCAAACTGATCACGGGACGGGACGAGGATGAGATGGCTGGTGTAAATCTCCATATTGAAATGAACTGTGTCATTTCGCAGTGCAGGAGGAGTCGAGAAGACTCTGTCGTCTGTTGTTCGATGACAAGGCAGGTGAAGACCGCCAGGAGAGACGCCGTGAATTCTGAATCTGCAAATTGAAACGTTCCCTGTCCTTTCGCATAGCAAATGTATTTCATTATTTTATAGACTCTGAACTAGGGCATTAAGTTGTTTGTTAGAAAAAGGGGAACTTATGGGGAAGGGCATATAGGTCCGTGGATCATTTCTCTTAGGGCTCATCCCGACATTTGTCTTGACGCCTTAGGAAAACCACCTCTAGTTGGTTAATTTTAAATCCGTTTTATAATCTTGACGAATTTTTTGATTGTACAATCTCTTTGTAATTGTTCCATTTTAACTGACCTAGTCTATACATATTGTTTTTAGGCATGTAATTTAAACTATTAAAAACTATTAAGTAATAATAATTTAAATAAATTGTTTATTTTTGGACGCTAACAATTTCATGTGTGATCGCCGTTTGTTGTTTGTCGATAGGTGTCATTCATTTGTTATTATTTGGCGGCGATTGTGAAAATGTTGTATTAAATTAAATATAGGAAGTTTAGTTTTATCTTCAAAGAAGTAGGTAGGTGACACATTAATTATACGAGTCGCGTCCATAAAGTAACTTTCCCACTCGTCCCACAGCTAGCAAACCCCACATGTTGCGCAAAGCGACTGCGTGTACGTGATAGAGTAAAGTCCTGGCATGGCGCATGCGCTAGCGGAACTTCCCGAGTGCTCTCAGTAGCTTCGTTGCATTGGTTGAAGATGGACGCTCCTATTCCAGCTCCCGCCGCGTCAAGTGCGGTCAGTGATAAAGTTTTTGAATGCACGGGGCATAGCGCCGATTGAAATTGATCGTCAGCTGTGCCAGGTCTATGGGCCTAACGTCATGAGCAAGCAGATGGTGCGTTGCTCCACAAGGTCGTCTGTGATGATGGTTGGCCTCCCAGTGCGCTCCTCGTCATACACATTTTGGCGTCCTGCTGAAAATTGTCTACAGCAGCAACGCACCATCTGCTTGCCCATAGACCTGGCTGATCTATGGAATATAATGAATGAAATGAAATAAAATATAAAGGAAAAACCCTGGATAACACAAACTGTAAAGAATAAGGAAAGATATGATAAAATACAGGAAATGCATCACGACTGGCTGAGGAAACTAAAAGTCCGAAAGGCAAAAAGGGAAAGAAGAAGAAACGGTACACACCTGTGGAGTAACAGTCAGCGCGTCTGGCTGCGAAACCAGGTGGTCCGGGTTCGAATCCCGGTCGGGGCAAGTTATCTGGTTGAGGTTTTTTCCGGGGATTTCCCTCAACCCAATACGAGCAAATGCTGGGTAACTTTCGGTGCTGGACCCCGGACTCATTTCACTGGCATTATCATCTTCATATCATTCAGACGCTAAATAACCTAGATGTTGATACAGCGTCGTAAAATAACCCAATTAAGAAAAAGAAGAAACATTAATAATTGTCTATACTGTAATTGGAAGTAACATTTGTCACCTCCATATAAATGAAGAACCAACTTGAAAACGCTTTGAACATAACCGAATTGCTAAATGAAAGGAAAATCGTTTAGTAATATTTGGATCATATTGCTGTATCCACTACGTGGAAATGAATATGTTTTTGTTTGCGTTGAACTTAAATTGAGAATAAAGAGTGTTTATTTCGATACTGTGATACAGCCAGCTGGATATCCAATTAAGATAATAACGTCAAAAACAGGCATCAACCAGTAAAATTTAATTTTCCCTATTTTCATAAGGAATTTAATTAAAACGTCCTATTTCTGCTTTACAATCTGAGGAACCTGTCTGTGGGATAGGACCTGTGCATACCGTTCTCTCTGGCTTCCTTCAATATAGCGCATTCCAGTCCTTGTCTCCATTCTTCCAGCATGGTTCATATCTTTGTCTGATTCCAGCGCGAAGGATCTCGGTTAGAATCTTGTCACTGGAAGCTCGATATTAAGAATTACCGGCATGTTACCCTTATTAAGGGAATATCGGATGGGCCTAGTATAATAATTGAATACAACATACTAATGAATATTTGTTAATATTAAATTATAGTAATAACTAGGGCTCGAAATTTAATCAAATATCATCTTTTTTCTGAGACATCACAGAAAATGCGGTATGCAACACGAACTAATATAGACTACTTTTATTTTATATATTATTTTAATGTACCGAAGTACATATGATATTTCCATGCAGATATTCTGCGTCATCATACGATGAAAGAGTAATGGAACGGAGAAAAATTCCCTCCGGCGCCGGAATTTGGACCCGGGTTTTCAGCTCTACGTGCTGATGCTTTATCCACTAAGCCACGCCGGATACAACCCCGGCGTCGTATGATGACGCAGAATATCTGCATGGAAATATCATATGTACTTCGGTACATTAAAATAATATATATGATATGCGTAAATCACTTCGTGATTTAAGACGGCGCATATTCCGTCGGATCCCGGCCAACTAGTCACTCATAACGAGTGCACCTCAGCACATGTGTGGACCTCGGTCCTACGTTCATAGACATCTATGACGTAGT
Organism: Periplaneta americana; assembly: GCF_040183065.1. Classification (NCBI taxonomy): domain Eukaryota; kingdom Metazoa; phylum Arthropoda; class Insecta; order Blattodea; family Blattidae; genus Periplaneta; species Periplaneta americana. The sequence continues at coordinate 13,309,205 of NC_091119.1, read as the reverse complement.
GCAGAGGGCGGCCACTAGAGGGAACCCAAGAGTTGGAGCTTAATCTGAGACGATTCTGTCCGACGCCGGGGTTGTATCCGGTGTGGCTTAGTGAATAAAGCATCAGCACGTAGAGCTGAAAACCCGGGTTCAAATCCCGGCGCCGGAGGGAATTTTTCTCCGTTCCATTACTCTTTCATCGTACTTTTATTTTGATTTTTTTTTCACTTTTCGTTCTTTTATTGTCTATTAAATGTGTATTTTTCTCTCTTTTTCTCTTTCATCTTTTTTTTTTTTTTTTGCTCTTGTGTGTTATTTATTGGTTTGAATTAAGTTACTTATTGTATTTAGTAAGCTTATTATTTTATGTTATATTATTGGCTAAGACCACACCGTACACGAGCCTGGCTCTTACGGTAGTGGCTAGAAACACTTTTGTTTTATAATTTAATTTGTACTCACTAGCTAGCTAGTTAAATAAATAAATAAATAAATAAATAAATGAATAAATGAATGAATGAATGAATGAATGAATGAATGAATGAATGAATGAATGAATGAATGAATGAATGAATGAATGAATGAATAAATAAATAAATAAATATTGATCATTTTTTAGGAAATGTTCTACTTTTTGTTGCATTCTTGCCCCTTTTCTGCTTTTGAACTGATTTTTTTTTTAAGTGTAATCGTAGTCTATACTCGAGAACCTACTGCAGATTACTTACGAAAATCGAACGCGTCTTACAGGAATTTTCCTTATGGTTGCATCAGCCTTGACTTCTGATCACGTGTGTTACGTGATTCCCCCAATTCAACGCAACAGAACAAATACTGCAGCCGCAGTGCCCTCAGTCAGCACATTCTATCTCACAAGTGAAAACGTAAAAATTCCGAAAGTAAAGTAACCGGCGTTTCTTCAAACACGAGACCCTACGAATAGCGATAGCTCTTTACGGCAATGCTGAATAAGAGGTATATCTGGGAATTTCAGTTCCTCCTAATATTTATAGTAAATATACATTGGCAAGATTTCGGAGACATTCAGTAATAATTTATTTATTTTGCAAATCTAGTCTTTCAGGTGCAGCTCCCTGTAAAGCAGATTTGAATAATTTCAAGGGAAAAATTGTTCCGGGGCCGGGTATCGATCCCGGGACCTCTGGTTGAACGTACCAGCGCTCTACCACTGAGCTACCCGGGAACTCCACCCGACACCGTCTCAACTCTTCCTTTTATATCCATACAACGCGCTGGTACGTTCAACCAGAGGTCCCGGGATCGATACCCGGCCCCGGAACAATTTTTCCCTTGAAATTATTCAAATCTGCTTTACAGGGAGCTGCACCTGAAAGACTAGATTTGCATAATATATACGTTACTGTGTTCGTTAACAGAAAACCACAATTCCAAGTCACACAGAGATTGTGTGCACTCGTTGTGGGTCTCTGGCGTTTCGTCAGCCCACGCGAGCTGTGTGGATATAAAGGGAAAAGTTGAGACGGTGTCGGGTGGAGTTCCCGGGTAGCTCAGTGGTAGAGCGCTGGTACGTTCAACCAGAGGTCCCGGGATCGATACCCGGCCCCGGAACAATTTTTCCCTTGAAATTATTTAATTAATTTATTCATTTACTAATTTATTTACTTATTTGTTTATTTATTTATTGGTTGATTTAGTTATTTATTTATTGACTTATTTATTGATTTGTTTATTTACTTCTTTCTTTACTTCTTCCTTTATTTCTTTATTCATTTATTTATTTATTTGTTTATTTATTTATTTATTTATTCATTCATTTATTCATTCAGTTTTTTATTTATTCATTAATTATTTATTTATTTAGTTATTTATTACTTATTAATTTGATTAATTAATTAATTAATTTATTTATTTATCTGTACAACAGCCTGGGGCCTATAACAGTTCAGCGCAAGATAAAAGTCAGCACAAGATTAGATTTACAGTGTACAAGGGAATTACAAAAACAGTGCATACAAATAATTATTAAAATTAGAGACCAATAGAAATAAACAATAATGACAAAGTGAATAGATAACTGCAAAATACATGATAAATAAAAATAAAGTAACAATTATGATAAAATAAAAATTAACGTAAACAATCTCGAACGATGAATTTTTCTCTAATCAATGATATATGTATTATATTATGAGAATAATAGTGAAGATACATATAAGTATGTCTGAAAGAATACATAAATTATAAATCGTTGCCAAGAGCAAACTAAGTCTATGCATGGAAAGGATCGAATTCGCAGCCATGCGTGTTGGCATTTTTAATGCATCTGGAGACTGGTGAAAGAAATTTTGAATTTCTCTTATAGAAAAGTTTGTGGGCTCTCATATCTTTCGTTGGAATACGTAAGGTAATATTGTTTAAGAAAGAATCACAGGATATATCAACTTTGAGGACCTTACAAAAGTACAGATAATTTAGCTCATGGCGTCTAGCATATAGTTTTCGACAATTAAAATATTCACATGTTCTCTCGTAACTGTACCCGGAATTAATGGGCAGAAATCTGAATGAACATAAAGATATATATTTTCTTTATATATTTTCTAATTTAGCCGAGTCTGTAGTTGTAATCGAGTTCCAAGCTACAGATGCATATTCGAGTTTCGATCGCACCATATAGTACAGCATTAAAAGAGAATCGGGCGTGGAAAAAGCATAAGTTATTGACCGTATTGTTCCTAACATTCTGATTGCGTGATTGTAAATGTAATCAACGTGACTATGAAAATACAACTTACTGTCAATGAATATTCCCAGATCTTTTACAGAATCCGTTCTGTTAATTAGAACATTATTTAGATAATAATTAAATTTCAGTAAATAATAATAATAATAATAATAATAATGATAATAATAAATACAATAAAGATAATGGTATTATTATTATTATTATTATTATTATTATTATTTGCTCTAGAGTATGCCATTAGGAAAGTCCAGGATAACAGAGAGGGTTTGGTATTGAACGGGTTACATCAGCTGCTTGTCTATGCGGATGACGTGAATATGTTAGGAGAAAATCCACAAACGATTAGGGAAAACACGGGAATTTTACTGGAAGCAAAGACAAAGTATATGATTATGTCTCGTGACCAGAATATTGTACGAAATGGAAATATAAAAATTGGAAATTTATCTTTTGAAGAGGTGGAGAAGTTCAAATATCTTGGAGCAACAGTAACAGATATAAATGATACTTGGGAGGAAATTAAACACAGAATAAATATGGGAAATGCCTGTTATTATTCGGTTGAGAAGCTTTTATCATCTAGTCTGCTGTCAAAACATCTGAAAGTTAGAATTTATAATATTTGGGGCTAAGAGGGCTGAAGTTACAGGAGAAAGGAGAAAGTTACACAACGCAGAACTACACGCATTGTATTCCTCATCTAACATAATTAGGAATATTAAATCCAGGCGTTTGAGATGGGCAGGGCATATAACATGTATGGCCGAATCCAGAAATGTGTGTTAGTTGGGAGGCCGGAGGGAAAAAGACCTTTGGGGAGGCCGAGACGTAGATGGGAAGATAATATTAAAATGGATTTGATGGAGGTGGGATATGATGATAGAGGATGGATTAATCTTGCGCAGGATAGGGACCAATGGCGGGCTTATGTGAGGGCGGCAATGGACCCCCGGATTCCTTAAAAGCCAGTAAGTATTATTATTATTATTATTATTATTATTATTATTATTATTAAATCTTGGTATTTTTTTAATTCTACATAATGTGATATTTTCAGAAATGTAAGTTCATTTTATAGGTAATTTTTCTGTGATTTTTAGGTCATCAGCTTCCGAGCCCTAGTGATAGCATAGTGGGGTCGAATCTTGAATCAACTAAATACCCGACTGGGCTTTTTCCGAGGTTTTCCCCATTTGTAAATCAAATTTGATGTAATCTCACTGCCAATCTTGGAACTCGTCTTACTAAATGACCAACTTGCAATCACCATATCCACTGATGATAGATATTCTTGTCATCCTCGATGATCTGACGGTTACTATACTGATCGACTTACCTTATTTCGAAAGATTCTGGCTGAAACGATTTTGTTCGGTGTAACAAATATCGAAACTTCACGATTTAGAATGGTGTGTTGTTTTAACAATTTTCAGTGATGATGATGATGATGATTATTATTATTATTATTATTATTATTATTATTATTATTATTATTATTACTTACTTACTTACTTGCTTTTAAGGAACCCAGAGGTTCATTGCCGCCCTCACATAAGCCCGCCATTGGTCCCTATCCTGAGCAACATTAATCCAGTCTCTACCATCATATCCCACCTCCCTCAAAACCATTTTAATATCATCTTCCCATTTACTTCTCGGCCTCCCCAAAGGCCTTTTTCCCTCCGGCCTCCCAACTAACACTCTATATTCATTTCACGATTCGCCCATACGTGCTACATGCCTTGCCCATCGGAAACGTCTGGGTTTAATGTTCCTAATTATGTCAGGTGAAAAATACAATTTAGCTCTGCGTTGTGTAACTTTCTCCATTCTCCTGTAACTTCATCCCTCTTAGTCCCAAATATTTTCCTAAGAACCTTATTCTCAAACACCCTTAATCTCTGTTCTCTCTCAAAGTGAGAGCCCAAGTTTCACAACCATACAGAACAACCGATAATATAACTGTTTTATAAATTCTAACGTTTAAGATTTTTTTGACAGAAGACTAGATAACAAAAGCTTCTGAACCGAATAATAACAAGCATTTTCCATATTTATTCTGCGTTTAATTTCCTCCCGAGTGTCATTTATATTTTGTTACTGTTGCTCCAAGATATTTAAATTTTTCCACCTCTTCGAAGGATAAATCTCCAATTTTTATAGTTCCATTTCGTAGAATATTCTGGTGACGAGACATAATCATATACTTAGTCTTTTCGGGATTTACTTCCAACCCTATCGTTTTACTTGCTTGAAGTAGAATTTCCGCGTTTTCCCTATTACTACTATTATTATTAGAGGTATATTCAATCCTTGATCACGTGTAAGTGATTAGAATTATTCAGTCACTCTGAGTCGCGTTGGGTTCAAGCTCTTCTGACAACCCTATCGTCTGGCTGATTTTCATTCTTCACTTGACTTCGGACTTGTATAACATCATCGCTCCATTGTTCCGCTTCGTCGTGGGATTAGATTACCAAGCTAAGGAAACTCGTCCGTTCTTCAAGACTTTTGTGGGTTTACTCACAGAAGTGCCTGGTTCGACTACCAATGTGTTCTCATTAAAGTAGCGTACGGATGACTTCGAAATAGTCAAAATCTCGCAGAGTTTCCCAGAAAAATTCAGATTTTAATAATCCCACAAGGTTTTAATAGATAGGACGAATAATTACAACCTTGTGTTCATAAAGTGTTCCGTACATCATTGTCACAGATTAAGGGGTTAGGTACAGCTTACAGAAGTAAAATTTTTGGAAATATTAAACATTTTCTCCTCCATTATTGTATCTTGTGCAATAATGATAATTGATAAGTGTAAAACACTGTCCTTCTGCTATATGAAAAAATTTGCTACGATTTAAAAAAAAAATATATATATATATATATATTTCTTTCAAAATTCAAAATGGTGGCAGTTCACTGTGCAGTGATGAAGCGTTTCCCTCATAACTCATAAACTTGTTAACGTTTTCATATTATATCTCTTTTATTTTATTGCTGAAACTCATGTTTACAATATCATGCTCTTTCAACTATATTACTTAATAAATAATACTTTTTATTTTGTGTTAGAAGAAAATACTGATATTTGACCATTTTTTAAAATTAATTTATTTTTTAACAGACAATCTATCTAAGGTAGAGAAGTGATTTTGCATCATATTGTAGATACACACAAAAATTTAATCACAGAATGTTGGCTAGTTTTTGAGTTATGAGGGAAACGCTTCATCACTGCACAGTGAACTGCCATAATTTTCAATTTTGAAAATAATATAATATATAAATCATTTTTTAAATCGTAAAAATATTTTTTTTTTCATATAGCAGAAGGACAGTGTTTTACACATAGACCTACTAATTTTCATTGTTGTACAAGATATAGTAATGGAGGAAAACAATGAATATTTTCAAAAATTTATTTACTGTTGTAAGCTGTACCTAACCCCTTAAAACAGGAATGGGATGGAATTTAAGTGAGGGGGGCACGGATGGCCCAGCACTGCGACCTATTGAGATCTATTCCGCTAACCCTCGATATGGAATGAGTTGCGTGCCACAGATCTCCTACGCGCACCGCCCTAACCACATGACTCCCTTAACGACTGGTCCCTACAGCTGACAGAATCCATATACCATACATTCTACCTTTTTTTTTTTTTTCATGTAATGTAAAGCTATGAGAGACGACCTTGGAAAGAATATGCTGCCAAAAACGTAGGAAATAACTGACGTGTATTGTTATTGTTAATTCACGTGTATCTGCAACGAGAACTTCAGTTCTATGGCGGGATTTTTTACACCATGAAAATAGATGCAGATGAAGAATGTGTATCCTCCATTTGCGTAGCGTGTTCGTAATAATCAACCATAACTTACGTCTCGACAAATGTATGTGTTACGCTTGAAAATGCTATTTCAATATTTGAATTAGAAATGAGAATGAGTTTCTTGCTAATATATTGGATAGGTAAATTATATTCTCTTCTTTTGTCAGTAATCCGTTTTATTGTGAAAATATTATACCAGCAGGAACGGCCAGCTCTAAATTCACTGCGTTCTTCAGTTAGGAGTTCTCTTGTAATCACGCCGTATTATCAGATTCCAAGACAGGAGAATTACATTTGAAACTGAAGTGATAATTATATCAGAAGTTCTGAAGTTCAATGCAGCTGGGAGTCTTGAATGCAGTTGATAAACATTTAACGAGGTATTATTATCATTATTAGTATTATTATTTCTACGACATTACAAAGTATAGACAACTGAATTACAGGGTTATTAAATTCATTTTCAGAGATATTACAATAGAGACATAGAAGTGAAGTTAAATAGACTAATTAAAATTCGCGGTGTAGTTGGATAAATGTTGAGTAAGAAGGCGAGGAAAGAACACAATTAAAAGTTTGTAAAGATTCGTCAATAACTCTTAATTATGGTTCAGAAATCTCTACTTGAATGAAGGAACAAAGAACAAACACTGAAACCGCACAGGAAGTTTCTTAGGAATATGGCCGGCTGTACAAGAAGAGATCGAGAGAGACAAAAATCAGGGAAGAATTAAAAATGGGTTACTGAAATGATAACAGTTTTATCTATCATTAAAATATTAAGACCAGGAATCAAGGATTAAAGTTACCCAGAATGATTCTAGCATATAGGTTAATTCACGAAGATTTACCGTCACTTCGAAGACATTCTGAACAAAAAATTTCATATAAACATTTGTCCTAATCTCAATATTTTCAGAGTTGCACTAATTTGAAATTGTTTGTAAAATACCATTATTCTTGAGTTTTAATGGTAAAATAATATTACAGATAAAGAATGAACTATTCAGGAGTATCATTTTTTAATTAGATGGTAGGGTAGGGTGGGGTTAGTTGAATCAAGGGGCTAGTAGGATCAATTTAAGTATTTGGCCTACTGCGCATAAACTGTTGCGCATACAAGCAGCCATTGCCAGTGAGAACTTGTACAGATCAGTTGGCCGTGTTGTTCAAGCGTGTTTAAGTCATTACATACATTTTCCAAGCTTCAGGAGAACTTCAAAGACATTTAGGTAAGCGCCATTTGCTTTGTTTTTAACGCTATACAATCTTCAAACGTAAGTAAATAAGGCTTAGTGTTGAAATTATGTAGTTACTCCGTATAACCTATCTGTTGTCAAATAACATACTACTCCATTCTTTCTTTTACGATACAACTAGCGCATTCTGTTGCGAAACGTAGGAACTACGTGAGTTATACGTAAATCCAAAGGATGGGGTTAGTTGAATAATTTTTACTGGGGCTACTTGAATCATATGAAAAATATGATAAAATTTACTTTTATTAGTTTTAGATGGTAAGAAAATATAAACGGAAGGAAGCCTAATTACACTGAAAGGAGGAAGATTTACGCCAAGTCATATCCAGTGTTCGTAATGAAGAGTGAAGTATTCGTGGGGCTGCAGAAATATTCAAAATTTCATTTACAACCCTCCAGAGACGCGTCCGGAATGCAAAAAAATGACAAGAAACTGGAATGAGGATTCCTGCAAGAAAGCAAAGCCGCCTCAAGGACACCCAACTTTACTTTCATTTCAACAAGAGAGAGACCTAGTTGAAAGATTGAAATCACTAAGCAACCTTGGGCTTGGCTCACACCCATTAGTATAAGAAGAACAGTTTACCAATATGCGATAGTTAATAAGATTAAGGTTCCTTGGAGTGATGAAACGAAGATGGCAGGCAAGGACTGGTTTATCTGTCATTAAGCTGCATGTAGACATTTTTCTGAGGAAACCAGAAGGATTGTCAAGAGTGAGGGCTATAGCAATGAACAGAGAGGCTGTTAACAAATTCTATGGATTGCTGAACCAGGTAATAGATGATTTTGATATCCAGGGTAATCCCCACTGCATCTACAACGTGGATGAAAGTGGATTTTCCATGAATAACAACCCATCAAAAATTATTGCCGAAAAGGGAAAGAGAGAAGTTATCTCCTTAACTAATTTAGAAAGGGGTGAAAATGTAACAGTTGTCCCCTGTTGTAGTGCCACCGGGATGTTTACTCCTCCTTTTGTAATTTTTAAAGGGCAAAGAATGAGAAGAGAATACAAACAAGGAATGTACTTACTGCATGTCCGAAACTTGGTACATAAATGAAGATCTTTTCTTGCTCTCGTTTAAGCATTTTGTGAAACATCGTGCCCAGGGTAAGAGTTTGCTGTTTTTGGATGACCACATATCCCATCATTCCCTCCAATGTCTTGATTATTGCCTACAAAACAATATTGAGCTTGTGTACCTGTCACCTCACACTACCCATGTATTGCAACTCTTGACCGAACAGTTTTCAAATCCCTTAAAACCTTTTATCACCAAGAGGCCACAAAACAATCCAGCAGCCTCAAAATCCAAATTTGTATTTGGCAAGATTTTCAATGAAGCGTGGAAGAAAGGAGCCTCTGTAGGGATTGCAGTCAAAGGATTTGAAACGTCGGAATTTTCCCTTTCGATCGTAAGATGATACCAGAACATTCGTTTCTGCCATCAGAGATATTTTCTTCTGGACCTTGTACTGCTGTCAACAATGAAGATAGTCCACTTCTCAGAGCTTCTAATGTTAATCAGAACACCCATCTAAACGAGCCCAGTTCTGAAACTGATGACGAAATACCAATAAAATCATCACCTGCTGAATTAGACTTCTCAACATTACTCCCCACTCCTACCAAAGTAGTTTTAAAGCAAAATGTAAACAGACAAAATTAAGGTTTTTCTCATGTGACATCCCCAGAAATTAGAGAAGAGGACAGATGTTAAGGAATCAAGAAACCAATCCACAAAAGGCAATAAGATGGTTTGCAAAAAAAAAAAAAAAAAAAAAAGAAATAAATAAATAAAAATAAAGACCAGCAGTTCAGATGAAGAATCATCATAAGAAACGAATGAAAATGACAGTGAACCATATGGTTTTTGCGGGGTCACTTATTCTGATACGAATTCTTTCACAAAAGGTGACTGGATAAGATGCCAGTCATGCAAAACCTGATACCATGAAATGTGTGTAGGAGCAGCGGACGAAAACAATTTACTTGTGAAAAATTTGTTTAGTTCGCCTATATTCAGAGTACTTTCATGTTCTGAGTTTCTGTAATATTTTATATTATTGTGATTTTATTAGTTTATAACATTGTGGGTTTACATTTCAGTACAATTTTGCAACAAAACAAGTAATCCAAATAGCCCCACTACTGATCCAAATTACCCCACCTTTTGTGAAAAATCAATGTTTTGACATGTTCTATTATATCTTGTTTATCTTGGAATATACCCGCGTATGAAAACTAGATTTGCTGTTTTTTAATACAAAACACCTCACTGCAATGTAAAATGATGTTTCAATTTTGATAATGGAAATTTTATAGCTGTGAATTGAGACTGAAGTAAAATTGATTCAAGTAGCCCCACCCTACCCAATTCTGAAGCTAAAAATGATTTATTCACATATAGAAATCCTAGGCCATCGTAATACAGTACACCTATTTCAAACATAGACGACAGTTACCATTAATTGAAATATATTGTTATTCGGAAACACTTTACTGCACCTTTCTTTTCATAAAAACAAAGTATTTTCTGCGTATTAAAAAAACCGACGAAGAATTTTTCCACGGCTAAACTACCTTGCAGCTGTATAATATGGCAAATCTGGCATTTTTCCCACATATCCTGTAGAAGTTTTCGGAATTGTCGACGTTTTAATGAGTTTCATTTTATTTGGTTTGTGGTGTCAGCAATTAATTCCATAACATTTGTTGTTTTGTTTTATTACCGGTTCTGTGTACTGGTGAAACTCGGACTCTCACTTTGAGAGAGGAACAAAGGTTAAGAGTGTTTGAGAATAAGGTTCTTAGGAAAATATTTGGGGCTAAGAGGGATGAATTTACAGGAGAATGGAGAAAGTTACACAACGCATAGCTGCACGCATTGTATTCTTCACCTGACATAATTACGAACATTAAATCCAGACGTTTGAGATGGGCAGGGCATGTAGCACGTATGGGCGAATCCAGAAATGCATGTAGAGATTAGTTGGGAGGCCGGAGGGAAAAAGACCTTTGGCCGAGACGTAGATGGGAGGATAATATTAAAATGGATTTGAAGGAAGTAGGATATGATAATAGAGACTGGATTAATCTTGCACAGAATAGGGACCAATGGCGGGCTTATGCGAGGGCGGCAATGAACCTCCGGGCTCCATAAAAGCCATAAGAAAGTTGTTTTGCTCTATATCTTTTTCAAATATGTATGAATTTATTACCATCAGAATTACTTATCAATAATGAAAATTAAACCATTAGATTATTACATGAAATGGTATATAATGACATTAATGACCGACGAACGTTTTCGCCATCCTCAGGTCTCATCGAAGCAATGACACATAATGAACACTTATGATTTCTAGTTTAAATATAGTCGTTAAAAATGTTTCAAAAAGTTAATATGATAGGTGGTGTAAGCATATGCAATTAAGAACATACGTGTAACATAAAATTTAAAACCATACAAAGTATAGAAAAAAAACAATGTGCTGATGGTTAAGTGTACTGTACAACGAGATGAAATAATTTGACAATCTTCAATTGCAGGTGGTCATAAATCACAAAACAGTAGAACATGCTATGGTATATAGCTCGCTCGTGCTGCTGTTTGAGCGGTGTATGAAACCAAAGTCCTGTAAAATATAATGGGGAAGTGTAAAATTTTTCAATTGAAGGTTAAAAAGTGAATGTTGAATTTAGAATCGAGATGTTTAATACTTACAAATTTGGTAGAGGAGAAGCTGACCTAACCGCAATGTTGTAGCAACACGACTGAGCTTTACAGAAATACGTTAGCATTTAAAGAAAACTATGCACCTAGCAAAACCTAGTGGATTCGAATACAATGTTGTAAAGCGGGTTATTTAAATTGGGGAATTGTCCATTAAGTAAATCCGTGTTACTATTATTAGAATATGTAAATATACTGGGTGTTCAGTTCAAAATATGTCATGGCTCGCTGTATGCCGTCATGTGGCTAGCCGATGAGCCTAGAGAATTCAATCTTCCTACACTTCCGCAGAGGTGTATAACCTATGAGGCAGAGAAGCTGCCTAGCAAGTACGGCGTTCATTCTGAAGAGTACGTACCGATACGTACGGTAACGCCGGTAGTGGCAGGAATGTGAACTGTTTGGAAATACGTACTGTCGGGATAAGGGGAGAGGATTAAGACGATTACTTACGTATTTGTTGACATTAACTTCGACGGTCAACATGGACACGGAGCATTTGATTTGTGTTGTGGAATGTTACCGTACGCAACCGATGATAACAAATACCCTGCGTACGACTTGCCGGTGCAAAACACAGTTCGAAAGAGGTTATGGTAGCACACAGACCGTACAGACCGCCATCTGTTGCTACGACGTTCAAGTTATACCGTACACGTTCTCAAGTTCAGATTGAAGCACGCCTTAAATAATAGGCAACTTCTCTAACATATAAGCTGAAACTCGCTTCAAATCGGTGACCCAACAACAGTGACGTCATGACACACTTTGAAATGAACACCCAGTATAATAATCCTCTGTGGCGTTCATGTGTTTGTTATTATTGACTGTCTTTAATTCTGACGGTAATAAATCCATACATATTTGAAATTTTATTATTATACTTATCGGACCAAACATGCCTTTGAAATCCATATATTTTGATGAATTATACAATGGATGAAAGTTGCACCATTTTCAATGTTTAATTGTGAAATTGTAGGGAAAGGTGTTACAAGTTTTAACATAATTATAATAAAATTGATAAATATTTTAGAAAGATCGATATTCTGGTCGAAATTCACGTTTTCGAAGATATTTCAAAGGTCTTGATATGACACGATGACATGAAGCCAGGCCACCAATGATACTTACTTACTTACTTACTGGCTTTTAAGGAACCCGAAGGTTCATTGCCACCCTCACATAAGCCCCATATAGGTCCCTATCCTGAGCAAGATCAATCCAGTCTCTATCATCATATCCCACCTCCCTCAAATCCATTTTAATATCATCTTCCCATCTACGTCTCGGCCTCCCTAAAGGTCTTTTTCCCTCCAGTCACCCAACTAACACTCTATATGCATTTCTGGATTCGTCCATACGTGCTACATGCCCTGCCCATCTGAAACGTCTGGATTTGATGTTCCTAATTATATCAGGTGAAGAATAAAATGCGTGCAGTTCTGTGTTGTGTAACTTTCTCCATTCTCCTGTAACTTCATCCCTCTTAGCCCCAAATATTTTCCTAAGCATCTTATTCTCAAACACCCTTAACCTCTGTTTCTCTCTCAAATTGAGAGTCCAAGTTTCACAACCATACAGAACAACCGGTAATATAACTGTTTTATAAATTCTAACTTTCAGATTTTTTGACAGCAGACTGGATGAATACGCATTTCCCATATTTATTCTGTGTTTAATTTCCTCCCGAGTATCATTTATATTTGTTAGATTAATTATTGTGTACAGGGCGCTCAATGAACTGGAAGACCGTTGTGGTTGGGGTTATAACCTCAACAGCGCCCATTCACTTGCTTCATTTTCCAGAAGCTGGCTCGCGAGTCACAAAATGCCGACCTATGTTCTTAAGGTTCCAATATTCGCATACAATTTAAGTCCATTCTATAATTTAGGAGGATCTTATAATTGAGGGGGATCTTGTTTTTAGATGAATACTGTATTTAAAACCACCATCGTGACTTCCACAAAGCTTTGAAGCTGGGCCTTAATGACTTGGAACATCGTGGACGATTTTAACAGTTTTAAATTTATTGTGAGACACACTTTTAAACCGCGGAATTGAAGTATCCAATAAGAAAAACAGGCTAATGAGGAGTGTCTAATATTAGAAGCAGGTAGAGTCTGTAGTCACATTCTTCCATGCAGTAATTACCGTTTCCCATTACTCTTGCGAGAACATGAAAACAAATTAATCCCCGCATCTAATATAATCCGCCCCGCAAGCGTGTCACGTACCGCCATGAAATTGCACTGTCGAACAAGCCGTCGCAATTAACCTATTATCAGTAAGCAGGCCATGCCAGTGCGTAAAATTACCTCGGGCTGGTTATAAACCACGGATACACACACGAAAGGCTTATTGCTGTTTCAAACTGGTGAGAGATGTACACGATACATCAATCGCGTGTATGAGGTAAAGCCAGAATAATACTACAATGTTAAGTAGTAATACGCCTTGCTACCGCGACTACATAACTGACAAACTTGTTTCGCTGGATGCCGCCTCTGCAAGGCGTTATATACAAGGCTTTCATTTCAAAACTTCCTAGTCTAAATAACTAATTATTTAAATTGAATTTGAAATTTCAAATGGCACCCGTATATTTTTATACTAAATATGAAAGAGCCTTCAATTATTTATACACCTTATTCCTTTGTTTTCTATCATCACCTGGCAACCTGTATTTTTGTTATGAGTTGATTGTAGGAAGAAAACACAGCTTACTTTGTGTAATTTTATAATTTTAATCAGTAAGAATGATTTATGTTCTCTCTTGAAGGGTTTACTTACTTATCTAGGGCTACTTACTTACTTACAAATGGCTTTTAAGGAACCCGCAGGTTCATTGCCGCTCTCACATAAGCCCGCCATCGATACCTATCCCGTGAAGATTAATCCAGTCTCTATAATCATATCCCAACTTCCTGAAATACATTTTAATGTTATCCTCCCATCTACATCTCGGCCTCCCCAAACGTCTTTTTTCCTCCGGCCTCCCAACTAACACTCTATACGCATTTCTGAATTCGGCCATACGTGCCACATGCCTTGCCCATCTCAAACGTCTGGATTTAATGTTCCTCATTATGTCAGGTGAAGAATAAAATGCATGTGTTGTGTAACTTTCTCCATTCTCCTGTAACTTCATCCCTTTTAGCCCCCAAATATTTCCCTAAGAACCTTATTCCCAAACACTCTTAATCTCTGTTCCTCTCTCAAAGTGGAGTCCAAGTTTCACAACCATACAGAACAACCGGTAATATAACTGTTTTATAAATTGTAACTTTCAGATTTTTTGACAGCAGAGTAGATGACAAAAGCTTCTCAACCGAATAATAACAGGCATTTCCCATATTTATTCTGTGTTTAATTTCCTCCTGAGTATCATTTATATTTTGTTACTGTTGCTTCAAGATATTTGAATTTTTCCACCTCCTCGAAAGATAAATCTACAATTTTTATATTTCCATTCGTAGAATAATCTCTTCACGAGACATAATCATATACAGTACTTGTCTTTTCGAGATTTACTTCCAAACCTATCGCTTTACTTGCTTCAGATAAAATTTCCGTGTTTTCCCTAATCGTTTGTGAATTTTCTCCTAACATATTCACGTCATCCGCATAGACAAGAAGCTGATGTATCCCGTTCAATTCCAAACCCTCTGAGAATTTACAGCATTTTAAAATAATTTTATACACAAAGACAACTGTTACATGAAATGCTCAATAAGGTTTTGTATCTTTATTCTCTTCAGCTCTAATCAATAATAACAACAATACAGGTTGCCAGGCGACGATAGAAAACAAAAGATGCGAAAACAAATGAATGAGATGTATACATAATTGAATTCTCTTTCATATTTAGGTATAAAAATATAGAGGTGTCATTTGGGGAGTGAAATCTAAAATGCAATTTAGTCTGGTTTCAGACTTTCCCTCCATATCTAAATTGACGTGTTTTTTGTTTAAACTGAATTCAATTTAAATAATTAGTTATTTAAACTGAGAAGTTTTTAAATGAAAGCCATGTATATATCATGTATATTTGAAACTATAGTACATAGGGAATTAACATTGCTGTTAATTAACTAAGTAAAAAAAAATCTCAATCTATTAAGGAAATTGTAGCCCCTGTCCATGGGCAGGTCTACTCAGTAGTACCAGATAAAAACTCGAACAGTAATTAGGATTACGTGGAGAGACAGATTGTTTTGCCTCAAGTGAAGGAAGGCTATCCAATCTAGGGAAGGAATATACTGAAAGTAATCTTATTGTGCTGGAGACAGGTAAACCGTACACACGATAATATTAATTACCCACAAGTTCATAGTAATCAAGCTGGATACCAATCTGTGGAAACAAGATCGATAGCACGCCTGAAGGCAAGATGGATAGAGCGAGAACGTATTTGCTGAAGAGATTGGAACAGCAGACATTGCTCAATCCTTCATTGTAGATCAGCTACGGCCACTACACTGCACATGCGAAACGACTAGGGTGGTTGTGTGCTCGGCGAACTGAGACGGAGTGGGAACTATTTGCAGTGGCGGACTGTTTATATCAAAACATCAACTCGCCAAGAGAGGATTTATATTTGGATGAGCAGTAATTAAAATATGTACGGATTAGTGTCGTGTAATGTTCGAACATGAGAGGGAATATAAAGATATCAAAATATCACCCTACTCAAAAGTTTTGCAACAATATGTGGAACAGACTACTTGATTCACTGGTTTATAAACAGAAAACATAGTTTTTGAAAACATATTCAAAATACTCCTCGTTTCACTTCCTACCACATTTATACGCATAATTTCTTCTTGTTCTATATTTTAATAGACATTGGAAGTATTTATATATCTTTATAGCAGCGTTTCTCAAACGTTTTTGAAGTGGGGACTACCTTTTAAACCTCTTCCCTTACTACATATTTTACCAGGTTTGTGAAAAAAAGTGTCATATTTTTTTATTTTCGTAAAGAGGTCATTTAATATTGCAGAATCACTGTACATCACTAATTTTCTTACATACTTAAAAAATCACTATGAAATAGACATACATCCATACCTGAATTATTATCCCGAGTTATCTCGTGCACCTTGATTCCAGCTCTGGTAGTTGTCCCACTTTGATTTTCTCCTGAACTATTTACCAACTTATGTTTTTTTATGGATTAATTTATGAGGTACAATACCAGTGCTGTTATCAAGGCGTTAAATGTTGCTTGTCGTGTGATAGACTCGAAAGCAGGGTATTACGCACAGTGGCACGTTGCATTCCGGACAGTAGTATCTGCTCTCCTATATGAGAGCGTGTAGCAGTCACTGAATATTTGTACCAGTACATCTGTTCTTCAGGTTTGTGAATAATGTTCTGCAGTATCACTATGCCCAAAAGTACACGTATTTCAGAGTCTGTAGTAGGCCGCCACGAATTATTTTCAGCATTCTTTGAACACTTATTAGCATGCCGAATCGTCTCCTCGAATATAATGTTGATGAGGCCATTATTAAAGAATAATTTAAAAAATTGAGAATTATCGTTATCAGAAACAATGTTAAAATTTCAGGGAATGGGGACCTCGGAGGTGCAGAAGAAATGGTGCCAGATGTCTTATATTCAAACCACTGTCGAAAAGACGCGACATCAACTGATCTGAATTTGTTTGTTGGTCTATAACTTCGTCTTCTGATACCGATGTTTCATTTCCTAATCTTCTACAGGAATATATTCCTGATCAAAAGTTTCGGAATCACTAACTTGATCCATCTTCACACAAAACAGCACAAAAAACACTAAACACAAATAGAAACCTCCAAAACTAACTAGCATCTACTCACTACTGTGTCTGAATGCTATATGAGCATAGAATTCCACTCGCAAGGAAGAAGTACAAAAAACACCACCAGATATAGCAATATCACTAACTTCTGTAGCCATCTAATGAGGAAAAGGTTAATGAAAGAATGGAAACGTATATATTCGGTATATAATCCTTAGCAGCGAAAATGGGACTCGAGTTAACTCGGGTTAATAAATTTTGACACAAGTTAACATCCCGAGTTAACTCGGGTTAATCAGGGAAGTGGTTAAGTCAGAACAGTTCCGCAGACCACTTTACTCTTGTTCCCTTGGAAAGCAAATTTATCATTTTTGTGGCATATTTTAATACCAGTATACTTATATTTAAAATAGAATTAATTAATTACAATACTTTTCTAATTATATTTTTGTAGCCAATCACAAGTAACTTATAACAAATCCTGTGCATTTTTTATTCATCGCTTGCCTGTTAGCAGTTAGTTGTTTCGAAATCCTTCTTATGTGGTACACGCTAGTAGTTGTCCGTGTCTCTGTTAAATAGTGTCCATTGTAAATATTGGAAATCTGGCTTCGATCCGGATCTTTGAAAAGAAACGAACATGATGATACGCTTCATTTAGGCAGCGCTAATAGTTCAGGAGCTGTGTGTGAAGAAATATATTAATTATAGTGCAATTAAAGAAATATATAGTCCTAGTTCAAAGAAAAAAATCGTTTCGTAAATATGACAAGAGTTATTTGGAACTTGGATTTACTTGGTGTCGCAATGAAAGTGAACCAAAACCTTGGTGTTTTGTTTGTTAAGAAGTGCTTTCAAACGAGTGTATGAAACCCACGAAATTGAGGCGGCACTTAGAGACGAAACACGCAAGTGTAAAAAGTAAACCCGTCAGATTTTAAAATAGGCGGAGTCTAAAATTTCTTATATTGTCATCTGGAAAATCAAATAAAAAAATTAATGCAGAAACATGCCCGATTTTCAACAAGTAAAGATACAATTTAGCACGTTCTATTATTAGTGTACGACGTACAATACGTGCCCATTTCAATGTGCATACTGGGTGTCGGCAAAACTATTAAGAAAGTCATCAATACATGAAAAGTTTCGGTACTTTGGTCCTCTGTTATGAATTTGGGTGGTCCCTAGCTGGGTTACAGGCGTGGCGCCAGAAATTTCATAAAATATTAGTACTAGGAGAAAAAAGTGAAAGGCGATTGCCATGTGTCATTTCCAAACTCTGAAATTTTCAGCTAAAGTGTGATACGCAATTCCTTTGAATTTTATTTTTTCTTCCGTCTTTTTTGAAGGACCACAAGGGCAAAACTCGAGGACTACAGGTGGTCCGCGGACCATAGTTTGAGAAACGCTGATTTATAGAATCACCATTTCAATCTTTCTGAAACAGAGATCAAAATACTTTCAATATTTTTGGTATGTATTAAGAACAAGTGTTTGCTTCACTTATTTTTTTTTCATTTCGGCTTCTTTGGATGTAAAATATGAAGTACAGCTTTACAAATTTGTAAAAGTAGCAATAAATACGGATATGTCAGTTACCCCTTAACTCGAAAGATCGGTCTTTGAGACCGCTAGGGACTTTTAGTCTTTTTAAAAATATATCCTACACTGTTTAATACACGGCGTTTGGCTCTTAGCCATGTATAATTTAATCCTTGTAGAAAATGTATGTGGAGTGGCTGGGTGTAGTTTTATGTTCTCTGCGTTGTTGTCGGCGTTTTTGTTGAAGTCTGCATTCGTGGCATATCTAGTCTGTCGGTCTCTGAGACCGCTAAGTCGCATAACGTAATATATTGTGTTGTTAAATTTTATATATTTTTATAAAATAACATGTTTATAGTACATTTATTTTCCATAAATATGGCAACAAACTTACGAGCACAATGTGGAGAATGAGATTCCACCTCTGACCTAATCATCATTTAAGAATAACGAGTAGGTGAATGAAGAAAACTGGAAATATGTACAATGATCCATATGTAGATGATTCCGATAATGATCCAGATCCATTCTCAATTGATGAATACAGTGAATTGAAAGGAAAAAGTAAACAAACAACAACAACCCTTCACGTCTCTTACAAAACATCTCAGCAAACAAATAGGGGTGCACACATTCGCATACATTGACGTACGCCCGTGCACAAACATTTTCAACGGTATAATTTCAAGGGAAAAATTGTTCCGGGGCGGATATCGATCCCGGGACCTCTGGTTGAACGTACCAGCGCTCTGGCGTTCGTCAGCCCACGCGAGTTGTGTGGATATAAAGGGAAAAGTTGAGACGGTGTCGGGTGGAGTTCCCGGATAGCTCAGTTGGTAAGAGCGCTAGTACGTTCAAGCAGAGGTCCCGGGATCGATACCCGGCCCCGGAACAATTTTTCCCTTGAAATTATTCAAATCTGCTTTACAGGGAGCTTCACCTGAAAGACTAGATTTGTATTTTCAACGGTAACTTCGAAACGACGCGTCAAAAGACAACGTAAGCTCTGTAAAGACTGGTTCACAATAAATCGGAAACGGAAACGACAACGAAAACGAGAACGGAAATATTGTTAAAATAAATGTATTTAAATGTGAGCATTGTGAATGCTCGTATTTAAATGTATTTATTTTAACATTATTTCCGTTCCCGTTCTCGTTATCGTTTCCATTCTCGGTTTATTGTGAACCAGCTTTAAGAGCCATACCCTGTAGATCTCAGGACAACCACTGCAGGTGATGCCTCAGTGAGATAGAAACCCTTGAACATTGCGTATACATAAGCACCATGCAATTAGAACTAAATTGGCCGATATTCTTAGAAAACTAAAATACACCGTCTATGAAGAAGTCCACGGAACTGCCGACAATGGCACTAACAGACTCATTGACATAACTGCCATTAGCGAGTCTCTGTCTGAGGGTATGATAATCGACCCCACCATCAGGTTTAAAACATAAAAAGGACAGCCTGAAGACGTACACGAGGAGAAACGAGCAATCTACTTTCCAACCATCCCGTATTATAAAGACAAATAGGCCTACCAACTTCACGATATCAGTGTCACGGGATTGATGTTTGGAGCAAGAGGAACGATATCTAACTTCTCTTCTCAATTGAAGAGTCCACTGCAAGAATGATGGATGTCATTTGGAATACATTTTGCAGGAGAAGCAATTGAAAGTTTGAAATGCTTAGCGCTCAAAACTTAACTGTGATTTTCCGAACATTACTGGACAATGATTATCAGTGTTAATGCCATATAACTATGTGTACATTGTACATGTCTTAAGCATTGACAGTCTTGGTTCATTTTCGACAAGAAAGTGACATCCATCATTCTTGCAGTGGACTCTTCAATTCTGTAAGACCCTAGGACTGCACAAATCGTTTCTAAATGAACTGGCCCTCCTCATACTTAGAGAATCAGTCCAACTCTTACGGAACCACCTAGATGGACTCTAATTCAGTGTACTGAAATAAACTCACACACCATTATCATTTTTCTTTTTCTTATTAACTTTCATTGCTTCTTTACTTATTTGTAACTTTTTAATTCTGTAAACTGCCATTGTGTGTTTGTATACTTGTTTACCATTTTTCTTACTCTGTTATCTTTAATTATCTATTTGTTCTTGTTTTGATTTGTATCTTTTGTCTAATGGCAGCCTCTAATTTGAGGAAACTCTGGTAAATAAATAATAGTACATTATGCAACGAGCCTATAATGGTAGTAATTAAGACGCGAGTATGTTTGTTTATGAATCGAGCGCAATTTCATAATTTTCATACGAGCGTCTTAATTACCATTATAGGCAAGTTTCATAAGACTTTTTATGCTCGACCATATTTATAACTTGAAATTATTCATAAGTATTCATGTTATGGTTATGTAAGTGAGGAGCGGATGTGACCTAAATTGTGAGATGTACGCAGACGCGAAAGTATTGATTTTTTCCGAGGAACAATAATGTCATTGACCTTGATATAATCTAGAGAATAACATGAACATTAATTTTGATATAACCTGGAAATTGATTTAGAATTGAAAAACGAGATGATAAATTGAATTTATTTCAATATTATTTACAATTAACGCTAATTATTATAGTAACAGAACATAACCTTCTGCGACAGTATTGGATTTCCAGCCTCCGTGACGTTTCCCAAGTTGTCTTTCGATCGCATATCCGAGAATAATCGAAAACCTGAACTTTAATGAATAGGTGGACTTTAATGACATGCATTAAAGGACTGCTACCAGGTGCATAATTACTACATTTCGGCATGGTCGAGCGTAAAATAACAAAATGGGTTCCTTATTTTCAGATCTATCACCCCCCCCCAGAGTTTGTCGCAGAGGTTTTGAATCACCCTGTATACAACAAAATTCTTGTTGGAACGTTGAATAGATGTTTCGCAAATAATGTTACTTTTGCTTGCATTTCAGAATGTTACACGCATTTTTAGTACAAATTCGGACCCTACTAATAAATACAGAAACAACGTGAATTACATGTAATTGATATGGTTTTACTTATAACCTAACTATCGAATTAAGAATGGCGAGTTGGCTGGTTTGTCGGTCGATGGCGTACTCTCGCTCGGTATCATTAGGGATTCGGGGAAGTTTGTTAGTTTAACAAGTCCGTTGTGAGTGTGCTGGTAATCAGACTGGGATCGCAGCCACACTACACCAAACCATAAATTAATTAATACGTCAAAGCCAGGTTGAGAGGAGGAGAAATTTGATTCTATTGTTACACAAAGCCCTCGGACAGAAAGAAATTTGATTGAGAGTAGAGACTGCTCTAATGGAATGGTGGTTGTGTTTATTCGGCAGCTCGAAAGCCGGCGCAACTCAACCTGATAATTCATATGCTGTCATGAAATCGATTTAATTTGAGTCTGAGATGCTGCGCTTCGCTTTATGTAATATCAGGGTGTGAAATATGTACATATTTATGTAAGAAAAATGAGCTGAATGTGGACAAAAATTGGTAAAATCATGTAAATATTTAATATCAATATCTGGCAGGTATAGCATAGGTAAGATTCTCCAGTTGTGATTTCATAGAACACACTTGACACATTACTATTTTTCCATCTGTAGTGGAAGCTGCGTCCATCGCAATCCATGATTTTATTTTTGTCGTTAGGGTTGAAGACACAAGGGCAATTTTAGTTAGTTAAAATCAGTAGATAATCTCACTTGCACTTTATACTGTAAATACTAAAACTAGAGAATTGAGTGAAATGAATGGCACAACAATACTGCAAGCACTGTTTCGCTTTACTGGATTAGGAGAAAATAAGAGGAGATGTGGGACAAATGCATTTTAGCTGCTCCCTGTAAGAAACAAGTACCTACTAAAACCTCAAACTATAGGCATTTACAAACTGCTGTTTGAAAAGTGATATTCCTGTCTCATTCTGAAGGGTAGGATTATCCCAGTCGAGAACCATACTTTTTAATTGCTCGGAAAATCCCATTTCCGTATAGGTCTACTAAATGTAAAATAAAGAGGTCAAGCAATAACCTGAAAGTCTCATGTCAGACCTGACATGGATTTTCCCTGGAAGAATTAGGAAAAGGGTGGGCAAGGTTGCAAATTGCACGGGAACGACTTGTTAAGACGTGTGCAGAACAATTATAGTTTGAGACAAATCTTGTCGTCCTCATCCCACTCCACCGCATGAAGGCAACGCTAATTTCTGAGTGACTTTTACAATACAAGGTAGTTGTATGAGAAAGGTTGCCTTTTGTTCACTCATATTTACAGTGGGCGGTATGGGGTGAGTGCCTCTATTACCTCCTGGAACTAAGGACATTAAGTTTCGTCCCGAAATATATCCTTTCTTGGGTAGGTAAAAAGGCTTTTTAAATTTGTGTATTTCAAATTGTAAACTTCCCCAGCAGAAGCTTTTTTTTTTACCTTTCAGAGAAGTAAAAATGAATAAAACCCCTAAATATGTAGATTTATGTAATACCAAGCCATAATATGTAATGTGGGTAAATATGTAAAAATATGTAGTATCAAATTTTAATATATTAATGGTAATTACAAGAGTCGCTAAGGTTTGTTATTTATATACGGTTAGGTTGAAAGGAATATAATGTGTAATTACATAAACATCCGGTCCCTATTTATAAGGTATTTAAACTTCTGTGGTTATTAGCCCTTGGTGTGTAGTTACATTTATAAAACATATAAAACACACTACGTCATACTAATGTTTACCAATAAAACGGCACGAAAGGACGTCTTTCAACCAATCATAGCTGCACAGTTTTATCGCTTCCCTAGTATTTTCTTAATTTTATCGCTTCCTTAGCATTTGTTTATTTTTATCACTACCCTAGCATTTGTTTCTTTGTTTGCCAACATTTCAAACTGCAAATTCTTTACGGTACTATAAAACACGCTTTGCGATCGTAATTTGTTTCCCGCATAGTCGACTGAAAATGGCGGCTCCGTTCAAATATTTTAGTGAAGGTAACATTAGTGAAATACAATTTTAGTAAGTCAATTGATATATATTTTATTGTATTAGAGTACTTTATTTCTTTTAATCTTTATATACATTCTTCTAATCGTGTTATAATCAATTAGGCCTAAATCCCACTCGAGTTTTTATTTTCTCTAGATAAATCAAAATCTCTAGTAAGATTACAGTCGAAAAAATATACTGACATATCAAATGATATAAAACAGTTTAGCGACATATCCGACATTTACAAAATTGTTTTTTTTTCTGCACATTCAAAATTAAGGTTTTTGTCTCCAATAAGACAGTGCACTCTATGCGGATGACGTGAATATGTTAGGAGAAAATCCACAAACGATTAGGGAAAACACGGGAATTTTACTTGAAGCAAGTAAAGAGATAGGTTTGGAAGTAAATCCCGAAAAGACAAAGTATATGATTATGTCTCGTGACGAGAATATTGTACGAAATGGAAATATAAAAATTGGAAATTTATCTTTTGAAGAGGTGGAAAAATTCAAATACCTGGGAGCAACAGTAACAAATATAAATGACACTCAGGAGGAAATTAAACACAGAATAAATATGGGAAATCCCTGTTATTATTCGGTTGAGAAGCTTTTATCATCCAGTCTGTTGTCAAAAAATGTTATATTACCGGTTGTTCTTTATGGTTGTGAAACTTGGACTCTCACTTTGAGAGAGGGTGATTGAGAATAAGGTGCTTAGGAAAATATTTGGGGCTAAGAGGGATGAAGTTACAGGAGAATAGAGAAAGTTACACAACACAGAACTGCACGCATTGTATTCTTCACTCGACATAATTAGGAACATTAAATCCAGACGTTTGAGATGGGCAGGGCATGTAGCACGTATGGGCGAATCCAGAAATGCATATAGAGTGTTAGTTGGGAGGCTGGAGGGAAAAAGACCTTTAGGGAGGCCGAGACGTAGATGGGAAGATAATATTAAGATGGATTTGAGGGAGGTGGGATATAATGATAGAGACTGGATTAATCTTGCTCAGGATAGGGACCAATGGCAGGCTTATGTGAGGGCGGCAATGAACCTCCGGGTTCCTTAAAAGCCAGTAAATAAGTAAGTAAGTTGGTTGTCACAGATTTCATTTACATCGTTCAGGATCTGGATCTGCGTCCGTCATCTTGGAAAGTCGATGAACTAGTCATTTGTATAACGTCTCGTCCTTTGATTGATATATAAAAGTATGCAGTAGTCGTGTTCGACATTCCACAAGGCCTTTGTTGAATGTCATTAATTCACGTAATGGTATTCGAGGCACGCACGCTCCTGTGTGAAGTACGGAGGCCTCCTGCATTAAGCCCTTACTGGTGCTTGAGTCCTGTACATGAGTTGCAATCCCATACAACATGTACACTAATATAGCCAATTCAGTGTCATGTTAACATCGTCCTTAGCGTCCATTTCACTCTATGACGTAATATCTGCCAGAATATCTGCCAGATATTTGTTTCATGTTGCGGTATGATACGATGCTTTGTACATTGTAAAAGTGAATTATTTGTGCTTGTTATTGAAGGCTTGATCTGCTATTTAAGTTAAGTTAAAAATATTGGGTGTAGGACGTAGTTAAAGTAAATTACTTATAAATTTTCAGATAGATTATGGCCAATAGCCGATAAGTATAATGAATTTAGGTCTCTATTTTTAGGCTCTTTTACGTAGATATTATTTTAATGTACCGAAGTTACATATGATATTTCCATGTAGATATTCTGCATCATCATACGATGAAAGAGTAATGGAACGGAGAAAAATTCTCTCCGGCGCCGGGATTTGAACCCGGGTTTTCAGCTCTACGTGCTGATGCTTTATCCACTAAGCCACACCGGATACCACCCCGGTGTCGGACAGAATTGTCTCTGATTAAGTTCCAAATCTTGGGGTTCCCTCTAGTGGCCGCCCTCTGCACTACGTCATAGACGTCTATGAACGTAGGATTGAAGTCCTCACATGTGCTGAGGTGCACTCGTTATGAGTGACTAGTTGGCCGGGATCCGACGGAATAAGCGCCGTCTTAAATCAGAGACAATTCTGTCCGACGCCGGTGTGGTATCCGGTGTGGCTTAGTGGATAAAGCATCAGCACGTAGAGCTGAAAACCCGGGTTCAAATCCCGGCGCCGGAGAGGATTTTTCTCATTCCATTACTCTTTCATCGTATGATGACGCAGAATATCTGCATGGAAATATCATATGTACTTCGGTACATTAAAATAATCCTATATGATATGCGTAAATCACTTCGTGATTTAAGACGGCGCTTATTCCGTCGGATCCCGGCCAACTAGTCACTCATAACGAGTGCATCTCAACACATGTGTGGACTTAGGTCCTAGGTTCATAGACATCTATGACGTAGTGCAGAGGGCGGCCACTAGAGGGAACCCAGGAGTTGGAACTTAAACAGAGACAATTCTGTCCGACGCCGGGGTGGTATCCGGTGTGGCTTAGTGGATAAAGCATCAGCACGTAGAGCTCAAACCCGGGTTCAAGTCCCGGCGCCGGAGAGAATTTTTCTCCGTTCCATTACTCTCTCATCGTATGATGACGCAGAATATCTACATGGAAATATCATATGTACTTCGGTACATTAAAATAATCCTATATGATATGCGTAAATCACTTCGTGATTTAAGACGGCGCTTATTCCGTCGGATCTCGGCCAACTAGTCACTCATAACGAGTGCATCTCAGCACGTGTGTGGACTTCGGTCCTACGTTCATAGACATCTATGACGTAGTGCAGAGGGCGGCCACTAGAGGGAACCCAGGAGTTGGAACTTAATCAGAGACAATTCTGTCCGACGCCGGGGTGGTATCCGGTGTGGCTTAGTGGATAAAGCATCAGCACGTAGAGCTGAAAACCCGGGTTCAAATCCCGGCGCCGGAGAGAATTTTTCTCCGTTCCATTACTCTTCCATCGTATCTTTTACGTAGGTTGAAATTAGAGTTGAACAACGATCGAGAAAGCAAAACTAACAGCGCCCGCGAAGCCGAAAACCCGCACGACAATGTTCTATATGTCGTGTCGTTAAGGTTGTTATTGTTTATTGACATTTCTGGCCTTGAGCCAGAGGCCGTTTTAGGGTCTTATACGCGCAGGGTGCCCTCTCCAGCCATTGTACATAAATAATAATAAAAATATATTTACATATATGACACTACATCTAGCATAAGTGCCAGTAGGTGTGTGAGTGCAGTGACTGATTCCTTTTATTTTGGTGTAGGCCTAACTTGTTAATTTGTGATGCTTAAGGAATGGTGAACGGGACAAGAGTTCGGGGTAAAAGATATCAGCTGATAGACAACGTTAAGGTATTATATGGGGAGATTAAGAGGAAAGCACGAAACTGGGAAGAATGGGAAATGCTGGGTTTGCAGTTAAGGGAAGACTCCACTGAAAATCATGAAAAATTTTTCCAAATTTTTTTAGCTGTTTCACTTATGCAGAATTTATATTTTCATACCCCAAATGGATTCAGCTCAATTCTGATTGCAAATACTCGTACGTTTACAGTTTTTAAATTAAGGCTGGAAGGGGGCGTTGAATTTAAAGAGCTGTCAAAATTGTTTTTCATTGAAGAGTTCTTTTTTAAAATTTCTGATTATAAATCTAGCAACTTTCTGTTGGCTCCCTGAAGTTACTAGATGAATGTAGCGGAGGAGAATATTAATTTACACAAATATTCATTTTATTTTTTATTTATTGTTCTGTGTTCATTTTTGTTGATTCAACACCAACTTTCTTATGCCAAATATTAATCAATCTGGATTAAATTTTTACTGCAAATATTTATGAGGTAGCTGCATGTTTCTATGCATTTATTTTGTGAGAAATGCTGCTAGTTTATTTTATTAATATTTTTCTCACAAAATAAATGCATAGAAACATGCAGCTACCTCATAAATACTTGCAGTAAAAATTTAATCCAGATTGATTAATATTTGTCATAAGAAAGTTGGTGTTGAATCAACAAAAATGAAGACAGAAAAATAGATTTGAAAATAAAATTAATATTTATGTAAATTAATATTCTCCTCCGCTACATTCATCTAGTAATTTCAGGGAGCCAACAAAAAGTTGCTAGATTTGTAATCAGAAATTTTAAAAAAGAATCCTTCGATGAAAAACAATTTTGACAGCTCTTTAAATTCCACGCCCTTTCCAGCCTTAATTTCAAAAGTGTAAACATACGAGTATTTGTAATCAGAATTGAGCTGAATCCATTTGGGGTATGAAAATATAAATTATGAATAAGTGAAATAGCTAAAAAAAATTGGAAAAATTTTCATGATTTTCAGTGGAGTCTTCCCTTAAAGACCTGTTCTTGGGAAGAACACTGTGCATGCATGCATACATACATACACACATGCATGCATACATACATACATACATACATACATACATACATACATACGTACGTACGTACGTACGTACATATTTCTTTAAGATTTTTAAGTTTCCCCTCCTGGTGGCAGAAGCGTCTAATGGTTATGGAGACTTTCATGGTATAGAGTTTTTTATTGATCTGCCTCTCTGTTGCTGTCGTGTGTCCTCTCAGACAGTATTCAAATTTCCAACACGTGTTTGCGGTTTTGTTTGTGTGTTTTAGTTTGGTGGTTGGGGCTGGTGGTAGTTGTAGAGGAGCTTCTCCAGTGTTCTGTTGTTTGTGTTCGGTGGATTTGCGAAGATGTTTTGTGTACCTATATACGCGATTTACTGACGAATGTGTGTATTTCCTGTTTATGTTGTTTAGATGTGTGAAGAGTGGCTTCGTTTCTGTCGTAGTGTAAACTGTGTTGTTTCTGGTGCGTCTGCGCAGGTGGAAGATTTGGCGGAGAATTCTTGTTTCGCGGGCTTCGAATTTTGATTGGGTCGTTTGAGGGGCTTGTGTGAGGAAAATGGAGGGATGTATGCATAGGGATCTAACCAATGCTTTGTATAGGTGGAGGAGTGTTTCGGTTATACAGCCAGGTCGATTGATGCCACTTACTGTCATTGCAAGTTATCTTGAACCTTACATCCCCTAAGTCTGTCTTTGGAACTGCTCGGTACGACGTGTACTCATCAACGTAACGGCACGGCAAGGATGCCCCTCCCTCGGGTAACGTGACTCTTTTCAAAAAACGTTGGTTCTTTTACCTTACGGCTCTCTACTGTAAAAGAACTTGGTTCAATACAGACATCATCTCCTCTCGATACTCCGGTTTTGAGAGGAGAACATAGTTTCGTAGCAAGCTTTAATTAACCTGTAATGAGTAAGTATTTAAATATAATCGTGTGTACAGTCTCTCTCATCCGGGCTGGGGACCGGCAATGGAGGAGTTACTACAGCTACTTCTGTACATTATATAGGCCTGCATGAATTACACCTTCAGCTGATATGTACATATTCTTATAACAATATTTTACAGGCTTATTATTTGAATTTACATTAATTTACAATTATACACAATCCATATCCCTATCATTGCTGCCATCATCGCTTGTTCCAAAATTAATTATTTCGCCAATGGCATCATCCATTCGGAATTATCTTCTTAATCGTAGGTACTACTTTCTGAACACGATAGAATTCTACGATTGTATCCCGAATAACATGTTGATCGAAGTCGTCCACTTCAACTTTACACAAGTCTAATTCTGGAATGAAATACTATGTTTAGTAGAACTATAAGAAAATAATAACTTGCAACAGTAATTCATTATGTCGCTCTCAATACACACACTATTGTACATAACTATTATAGCAATAATTTCTCAACATTACACACCTATTCCTTCCCGGAGTAGTGTGAGATTCATTCGGTTGTAATTCAATATTATTTTTAATTCTCTTCACGGAACTAATACTTTTGCCAGAGTATTTAGCCGCTCTCTTATATTCCTTAGCAAGAGGTTCCAGCAAATATTTGTTTAATTTTTCCTCCTTGCAACACTTATATTATATTTGCGATAATTTCTCTTTCTCGGCTATGGATAACAGCGTTACTTTTTCTCCGCGGTGGTGTGATTTCACCATAATTACTACCCTGTGGTTGCTGCTCCATGGTAACACTACTGGTACGCAGTGAAGGAAGTAGTTCTATGTTTCTTGACAAGAGATTATGATGCGGAGCATGCGCAAACAACTCAGTTGGCTCCACCCGCGTTACGCGCTTCCTTCCCTCTGCCTCTCTGTCCCCGCTCAGAAGTTTCAAGATAACTTGCAATAACAGTAGGTAGCTTATTGCTCTGGTGGCTGCATTATATTTCCTCCAGGTTTCTTTAGCTACTTCGGTCCAGGAGAGTTTGGAGGTGAGGGTATTCCTAGATATGGGTAAACACTGCTCGTGAGTGTTTCAAGAGAGTTGATCACTCCCGAAGCCCCGAACGTCAAGCAGCCTTAAATCGCCACAGTTGTTTATACCAGACTGAACTTTTATCTACTTTGGCAACTGTTATGTATAAACAATCAAGTAGCCTATTTGAAACATCATCTCTACCTTTCAGTGTATACTAATCCGTTCCCCAGTCTTTATTTAATTATTAGACCCTTATTAAGAGCTAGGAATTTTATTTTCGTATGTTTGAGATCAAGTGTACAATCTTAAGTAGAAAAAGTATTAAATTTTTATAAACGCGAGAAGTTTTTTCCAGACTTTTAATGTAAAATTATTTACAGTGGCTAGTTCCTTTTTTTGGTACGAAATGAAATTCAACGCTGAAAGTAACACATTTTAGCCACCACTGTGTTTTAAAACGGTTCCAAGAATTCACTTCTTGTTAACGCTGTTTTACCGAATTGTTTTTTATTTTTACATCTGCATTTACAACTTCCAACTTATTTCAAGTGTCACTTCTGAAATATATCAACCTCACCTCTCCCTCTCATACACAGCAATTACATACATGATATCTCTGGTTGGCGTTAAACTAACATTTAGCAAACGTTATTGTAGGTTACGTACGTTAACCATCGATCATTTAAGCATGTGACCCATCTTCACTATGTTCATTGTTATTAGGAAATGGATGAGGCATAATTTACACAGGTAATTAATAATAACTGCAGGGATAGTTTATAAAACGGGTGTTATCATTATTCGTATTACCGGTAGTTATTGTGACAAGAGACCATTGTGCTTTTAAACCCCGACAAGGGACGTATCTCTGCGAACAAAACATTAATCACAGCAGAATGTTTTTGTTGTTCGGATGTATCACGGAATTTAATTGTCGAAAATATAGAAGGCACTGAACTTAAATAGAACTGAATTGTCATAAAATATATACATCGTAAAATGTTTTGAAATTTGGTTTAAGCAAGCAGTCGAGTGTTGTTCATTTGTGCAAGTCAGTGGAAGTAAGCGTAGCATAGACATTGACCTGAGTAAAAAGTGAAAGAAACCGGAGTGAAATGGAGGATATTGAAATGAAACATGATTTAGTAGCATTGAAGGAGATGAGGAAGAAGATGGAAGAAATCCAACACGAAAATGAAGATTTGAAAAGCAAATGGGATCACTTAGAGAAGGAAAAGAGGAGAAAGAACTTGATATATTTTGGAGAAGAAGAAAATAGAAAGAAACATAGTGGTGAAACACAGTAGCGTAGCATGAAATTTTGAGCAGGGGAAGCTAACTCAAGTTGTTCTTCATGCAATATGAGAAAACGTATTACAAAAATACAGTCTTAAAATAAATAGTAGTCAATTTCAAGTCAGCAGTCGAAGATTGGTTGGAACATCGTAAGTAACACCAATAAGGCATGACCTCAAATGATACGTAGTAAAATATGATTTCACGGTTTACATAAATCTCTTAACAAATAGACACGTATACGTATAACATTAGCTCACTCCCTGTCATACTTAGAAAAATCACAATATTAGTATCATTACGTAAGTATGTATCTGTCTTTTGGTTGTGTCCTTCATTGACAGCAAGGGAGTCGGTCATTTGTTTTTTAAATCACACTTTTGTTCGTAAGTCAGTCTTGATAATACAATTGTCCTAAAAATTCAAGTAAACTGGTGTCAGGAACGGTTATTTCTCACATTATTTATTATATCAGCCACAATGCACACTAACACTTCAACTGAACACAACTGACGAAAAGAGATAACTCGGAAACTACTTATTTTAAATGTTAAAGCTAGCTTCTTGCGAGCCTTGCGACTAGGGTAGTTTAGTTACAAAGGGATGGAAAATCTGCGGGGTGGATTACACAAAAGAAACCAGTCTGCTTGGAAGCTGGTGTTTGCAGGCTTCTTGTTTACTGCTGCATCACATATCATCCTGAGCTGCCGCATCACATTATTTAACACGTAAATATAAATTATATTAAAATTAATAAATAATTTTCTCCATAAACTGCAGGTTTATTATGAGATTATTATTAACTGGGGAAGCTAAGCTTTTTAGCTTACATTGACGCTACGCCACTGGTGAAACATAAGACAAGATAATAGGAGTGTACTGGGAGTGTTTTAGATTGGATTTGAGCGACCGACAATTTGTGGGAGTATTTAGAATAGGGAGAACAAATCTAAACCGTAATCTAGATCAAGTTTAGGCTTATACAGGGACATCATTTTATTTTTACTCCAATTTTTATTGTACCTGAGTTTTTGAATGTAGTTCACTCCCACCTCCTCTACTAGTAAACTTCCAACCGTTCTCCACACAGAACCGAGGCCGCATATGCAGTATTGAGTTAGTGAGTATAGTACGTTGTAGAAATATGTTTGCGTTTTCCAGCGACGAACGATCTTTCAATATTGAATCATATTTTCGCACAGATACTGCCGTCCGTTGTGCTACGTCACATCCCGGTTTCCCCCACCTGCATTTGTTCGCCCCTCTGTAAAGTCTAGTAGCTGGGCTGTCTTAGCTCTTTTCTGAAAACATTAATTTCTATTAGGAATTGGACGTCTGCGTAATATTATACAGCTGTTTAAAATAACTTAAATAAAAGGGCCTCGTTAAGTAATTAACTGTCACGTGATCCCCCCCCCCTTTCTACGACCCTGCGACAAAACCACTTGAACGGACAGTAGATGGAATTTCTGAGTAATTTTATCTTTTCGGATAGGGCAGAAGTGAAGATTAAATTTACAGTACGTAAGGTACTCTTTTATAGAGTAGGTATAGAATTATTTCAACATGAGTTACTCGTACGAAGGACGAAACTGGTAATTGGGATTAGGTACAATAGGTGCGATATTATGCAAAAAAGAACTGAAGCCTCAATCGAAATGAACGGCCGCCATTTTCAAAAATGTGTTTAAATATCCATATTATGATTTTTTTTTTCAATTTAACTTAATTCTCTATATTGTAGGCTAATGTGCTGTAACAGTACAATATACACTACATAATTAATACTTCCGAATGGATAGCTCAATTCGTGAGTAAAAACACTCATTGTTAATACAGTACTGTATTTTGACTAAACAAAAACCTAATGAAAATTATCAAACTCAAAATTGAGATATTTCCTAGTTTACGTAAATGGATGAACTACTTTTCTTCCCTCCTATACCTAGTAAAGTGATTTGTATTTTACGCCAGTATCATCGAATTCCAGTCTTGGAAGGGGGAGCAAGCGGTGTTTCCGTTTCTAGACCTTTAATCCAAAGATATAGCCAGGTTAATATTAAAAATGTTAGTAAAAATAAAATGATTTCCCTGTACTAGGTAAATCCAAGGGCATGATAATGAAGGATAAGGTCGTGAGAAACAGAAGGTTGCTAGGGAACACTTCCATCAGAATGGACAATAACTGCAGTTATGAAGTAAGGAGCAAAAGACGGGTTTTGGTCCCTTTCCTGAAAGAAGTTAGGAAAAGAGGTCGGTTTGCAAAACTGTGTAGAGGGAAATTAAAGATTAGCGCATCAGCGCTATTTAGCAACCACTGCCAGTTTGATGCTCTTTAACAGATGAGAAACGAATGCATCGAATGGGCGCTGATCAAGAAAACAACTGAATGCTTTGCCGGTTTGTTGTTTTTGTAGAAGTAAAACAGACGGATTCCTTCTATATAGACTACAGAATAAAATAAAAGAAATCAACCACTAAAAACGTTAGGGGCATATTTTTCTGACAATAATAGAGCCGTTTAACTAAAACATTGTAGAGGGCTGTATGAATGTTATAGAAAATAAGAAGATGGATGGTATTTGGGTGATGAATATAAAAAAAAATTGGTTCCGGTCTCGGAAATCATGACGTAATTCACCTATGATGTCAGATATTGCTTGCGGATATTTACAGAATATTTCTTCACATTTTTTAAATTTCTTCATAAGAAGAACTTATTAGGTCGTTTTAGAACAACATATCTACTTTAACTATTTCCTATTATAAATTATTTTAACTGCACTCTAAACAAGATACACTTAATCAATGATAAGTCACTAATTAGCAAATATCTCTTAATCAAATCTGATGGAAGATTTGATTCCCTATCAAATACTGATTCTTTCTGCAAATGAAGATTACTTTGTGTTTCACTAGTATAACTTGTGTAAATTTACTTACATTGTGAAATTATTTAATTTAGATGGGAATTAAATAATGTTGATAACTGCCAATCTGTAGCCTATCTATAATTGATCTTCTTTCTTATTATTACTATTAAATATGAGAAAAATTCGTACCGGCACCGGGAATCGAACCCAGGACCTCTCAGCTCTGTGCGCTGAGCGCTCTTACCAACTGAGCCATGCCGGGACACGATCCACGGCGCCGGCCGAACCCCTCTCGTAATACTATTTTACGGCCTTACTACCTGCACTTGAGACGATACACGTCGTATGTATGCAGGAGCGCATATTTTTAATATGACTTTGTGGCCATATGCAACATCAGTTTTATGACAACTGCTAACGGTTAATACATCAAATATTCATATGTATGAGGTCTCGCCAACCTCATTAAATATTACACGACTAATATGAATTAGTCTATTGTATTATTAGGGCCTACTATTAAATACGAGAAAAAATCGTACCGGCACCGGGAATCGAACCCAGGACCTCTCAGCTCTGCGCGCTGAGCGCTCTTACCAACGGCCGGCGCCGTGGATCGTGTCCCAGCATGGCTCAGTTGGTAAGAGCGCTCAGCGCGCAGAGCTGAGAGGTCCTGGGTTCGATTCCCGGTGCCGGTACGAATTTTTCTCGTATTTAATAGTAGGCCCTAATAATACAATAGACTAATTCATATTGGTCGTGTAATATTCAGTGAGGTGGGCGAGACCTCATACATATGAATATTTGATGTATTAAACTTCTTATGTTTGTCTGTTTATCTTCACTTGTATTTATTTCTGGTATTGACTTATTACTCAGTAATGAATTTCAATTAATATTTTTGTCCTGTAATACTAAAAAGAGGATATATATTAGATGAGCTCTAAAATAAACTTTCTACTTCTTCTGTGAGTTCTTTCGTAGTTAACATTGAGCCTGTGTAGGATTTGGTTTACTAAAAACCACAGCCGATGGGTAGCGAATGAACGTATCTTGTCGAATGTCATATATTTCAATACTGACAAAGAGCTTATTTTCATTTCATCAGAATTCGTAATCTCTGACATTTGTCAAGTTAGTATTAAAATTTCTAGATGGTATTATGGCCCATCAGCTTAATTGACAGTTGTCAAAGCAGTAATGAAATGTTACAGTGCACTGTTAGCCGTCTTGTGAATGTAGTTTAATGGAGACGTTTGTCATCCGAACCTATTGTACGAATTTCCTAGAATTCTTTAATAAAATGTGACGTAATTTTAGTATAGGAGCTGATTTCTTTGTTCCCACTGGTTGTAGATGTGAACAACCAAAGGTTTCCTGGAATCGTGGTACTGTGGTAGAGTTGAATTTTATTTTTTTAAGGAATAATCGAACTTGTAGGTCGGAATCTGTTGAAATACTGATGAAATGATTGTAGGCGAAGATGATAAATGAAAAAAACATTATTGTATTGGTTTCATTTTGGAGATGCCGATAAGCTCACTGTATTATAATATCAATTTTTGTTTTCCAGCTGTGCTTATCTTAATATTTGGATTTATATGAACGTTTTCGACACTCGGTGTGTGTCATCTTCAGATATGGGGTCTATGTCATTGTGTGTTGTGAAGACCTAGCTTCTTAATTATGTTGTGGGTTGTTCACTTGTGTATGACCTTTCATGATTTCTTAATTTAGCTAAAATTACTATAAGCAGTGTGTGGTTGGTTGTTATGATTCTGTTAAATTCTATCTTTTGAAAACCCATATAGGACAATAGAAAATTATGTTAAAAACATTATGACATATAAATATAAACAAGTAAAATATATACACTATAAAACACTGTAAAACATTGTATACACTATATCACTTTTTTCACATATATGGTTGGCTGTGTTGGCCTGTTATATCGTTATATACCCAACAGAAAATATCTTGTATTATATACGTCTAAGTACTCAATAACAGCATCCACGATTCACAGTAGTCAACTTGAACAACATCAAAAACTCCAACATACAATACTATGGAAAATCAGTGAAAGTGCGTCAAAAAGACAGTTTTTACCAAGAACAGTAAAAACAACCCAATTTTAACGATATAACAGGCCAACACAGCCAACCATATATGTGAAAAAAGTGATATAGTGTATACAGTGTTTTACAGTGTTTTTATAGTGTATATATTTTACTTGTTTATATTTATATGTCATAATGTTTTTAACATAATTTTCTATTGTCCTATATGGGTTTTCAAAAGACAGAATTTAACAGAATCATAACAACCAACCACACACTGCTTATAGTAATTTTAGCTAAATTAAGAAATCATGAAAGGTCATACACAAGTGAACAACCCACAACATAATTAAGAAGCTAGGTCTTCACAACACACAATGACATAGACCCCATATCTGAAGATGACACACACCGTGTGTCGAAAACGTTCATTTAAATCCAAATATTAAGATAAGCACAGATGGAAAACAAAAATTGATATTATTATTATTATTATTATTATTATTATTATTATTATTATTATTATTATTGTATTGATCACACGGATATAGGGTAAAGTTAGATAATATTGTGATACTAATAATATTATGGTAGTTCTTTTTGACAATTGAAGGGTACACTGGAAAAACGATCAATGTCCATAAAAATCGAAATTGAGTTAATAATGCTATCTTATAGTGGAAAAGAAGTACTATCATGTGGTCTAGCTAGTAATAAGAAATAATCGTTCTTGACATTCCACTACGTCAATTTCTATTAAATACACACGTAACAAAGTATTAAGTGCTTAAACTTTAACATTCGTTTTTCTCGAAACTTTCTAAAATGGACCTTGGTCGTTATTCCCGTGTACCCTTCAATTTTTTACAATTTTACTGAGCGAGAGGAAGATCGGTTTTTTGCGTCAACGTTTTAAGGGAATGTTCGTGGAAAAGTTTCTGCACAAAATCGGTCCTTCTCTCGCTCATTAAAATTGTAATAAATTCTCAAAAAGTACTATCATAATATTATTATTAGTATCACAATATTACCAACCTTTACCGTATATAGTAATGTTAAATGTTACATAAAAATATCGAATTTATGCGTGTATTTGTTCAAAAGATTAAAAAATTGTTTCCAAACCCAATAATCATCTTTATATCATCCGTTGAACTTAACAAAAGAACATCAATATTGGATAAAACTGAGTCTCTGGGCCAGAACACTTGACAAGCGGAATAATTTTGTTGTGTCTATCTACTCGTTTTTGGCTTACACGGTAACATCTGAGACTCGCATTCCGGGTTCAAACCCAGTGCCGATCAATCTAATTGGAATTTTTCATGGTTTCTCTCAGTCACAAGGCATATGCCGGATTGGAAATTTACATGCCATGATTCATCACCGCCTCAATCACCAATATCATAAATATTAATCAAAATTTGTAATCAGTTACATGAATGAAAGTCATTTACAAGACACAATAGAAACAGAAACTCAACAATATGGCCACAGATATTAAAGCATGTATAAATAAACTTTAAAAAAAATTGTATGACAGCGCTACTCCTTACATCGCGTTATCCATCATACCTTGTAATACTTACTTACTTACAAATGGCTTTTAAGGAACCCGCAGGTTCATTGCCGCCCTCACATAAGCCCGCCATCGGTCCCTATCCTGTGCAAGATTAATCCAGTCTCTATCATAATATAGCACCTCTCTCAAATCCATTTTAATATTATCCTCCCATCTACATCTCGGCCTCCCCAAAGGCCTTTTTCCCTCCAGCCTCCCAACTAACACGCTATATGCATTTCTGGATTTACCCATATGTTGAAAGAGTAATGGAACGGAGAAAAATTCTCTCCGGCCCCGGGATTTGAACCCGGGTTTTCAGCTCTACGTGCTGATGGTTTATCCACTAAGCCACACCGGATACAACCCCGGCGTCGGACAGAATCGTCTCTGATTGAGTTCCAACTCTTGGGTTCCCTCTAGTGGCCGCCCTCTGCACTACGTCATAGATGTCTATGAATAGAGGACCGAAGTTCACACATGTGCTGAGGTGTACTCGTAATGAGTGACTAGTTGGCCGGGATCCGACGGAATAAGCGCCGTCTTAAATCACTTCGTGATTTACGCATATCATACATTATTTCAATGCAAGATGAAAGAGTAATGGAACGGAGAAAAATTCTCTCCGTTCCATTACTCTTTCATCGTATGATGACGCAGAATATCTGCATGGAAATATCATATGTACTTCGGTACATTGAAATAATTTACCCATATGTGCTAAATTTGTCAAAATTACAAAAAACATCCAAAACTACCAATAAGTTATTTTCAAAATTTTTAAAACTTAAAAAATTAAAAAATGAAATTTTTGAAATTCGGAAAATTTTAAAAAGTTTTTGAAATTTTTTTCAAAATTGCAAAAAATTTTCGAAATTTCAAAAATTTTTTCAAAATTAAATTGCTCAAAATTTAATCAATTTTCAAACAAAAAATTCAAATTTCAAATGACATCAACCAACATTAGAATATATTACTATGTCAAGAGTACCTTACAGGAGAACAACAGACGAGAAGGGCAGAGAAGGCCTGACGGCCTTATCTCTACCAGGTTAAATAAATAAATAAATACTAAATAAATAATACTAAATAAGAAAGGTTCCATATTTTCTGACTGGAGATGATGAGAAGGGGAATTGTGAAGGATGTTGATGGAAGAAAGAGAAAAAGATGGGAGAATTACTAGAAAAACCTTCTGAACTTTCGTTTTGACTATCACAAATGTCATGTTCGCCGAAAGCGGGAATATTTTAAGTTGGTTATTTAACGATGATGTATCAACTACTAGGTTATTTTGCGTCGATGGGATTGGTGTTATCGAGATGAGGCTCAGGATTCGCTATAGATTACCAGACATTCTCTTTACGATTGAAAAAAAACTCGGACAAAACCCAACCAGGTAATCAGCCCGAGCGGGAATCGAACCCACATCCGAGCGCAGCTCCGGATCAGAAGACAAACGCCTCTTGCCAGTGGCTAAATCTTGGTATCTTTTGTTAATAAGTTGTATTCTTTCAATCCAGAAGCTAATAGTTTCGCGTATTGCTTGGAAAAACATAAATCTATAACAGGATGTTTATACGAACGACATTTCCTACTTATTGTAACACTACTACAGAATAACAAGTAACGTCTCCGACAGCACCACAATCAGAAATAATAGCTAAAATAATTATAGCGGCCGTATTTCCTTTCCCACAGTGTCAGTTATCGCCGGATGTAATGTGTACCTTCTGTGCAGCCGCATAATAGGGTAATAAAACAATAAACCATTCTGAAGGGTAGCGCTTATCAAATGCACAAAAGTAAAAGTACAGGAATGCTATATACAGGATGTTTCCGGGCTGGTGTTACAAACTTTCAGGGAACATGGGGACGGGCACATGTAGGCTATCAATTTGAGATCAGGAACCCTGGTCCGGAAATGACTGAGTTGAAAGTTATAAGCAAAAATAGTTGTGTGGAAATGAAATAAATTTATTCCTCTGTAAACCTTATTCATGTGTATTTATCTGTACATCTTACACATACTGTATTCATCTGACGTTGTTTACGTTGTCTTACTTACTTACTTATTGGCTTTTAAGGAACCCAGAGGTTTATTTCCGCCCTCACATAAGCCCGCCATTGATCCCTATCCTGAGCAAGATTAATCCAGTCTCTACCATCATATCCCACCTCCCTTAAATCCATTTTAATATTATCTTCCCAACTACGTGTCGGCCTCCCCAAAGGTCTTTTTCCCGCCGGCCTCCCAACTAACACTCTATATGCATTTGTGGATTCGCCTATACGTGCTACATGCCCTGCCCATCTCAAGCGTCTGAATTTAATGTTCCTAATTATGTCAGGTGAAGAGTACAATGCGTGCAGTTCTGCGTTGTGTAACTTTCTCCATTCTCCTGTAACTTCATCCCTCTTAGCCCCAAATATTTTCCTAAGAACCTTATTGTCAAACACCCTTAATCTCTGTTCCTCTCTCAAAGTGAGAGTATAAGCTTCACAACCATATAGAACAACGGGTAATATAACTGTTTTATAAACTCTAACTTTCAGATTTTTTGACAGCAGACTAGATGACAAAAGCTTCTCAACCGAATAATAACAGTTTACGTTGTCTACCTACAGTATTCCTTTCAGTGCGCTTTCTGAAGGGTGGGGACAGGAAACTACACTAAAGCAATGCAGATAGCGTAATGTGTAACGGACATGGTCAGTCCTGATATGCACGTCTGTAGACAGCAGTGTATGTGTACAAGTTGCAGTGTCCAGTCGATCAGTCCTAGTGAAATGGAGGAGTACATGAGAGCGGAATAAGCAGACCTGATTTTCGAGTACTGATGAGCCAATGGGAACAGTAGACAAGTATCGGGACAAGTACCCACGTAGGAGACATCCGGCCCATACCATCTTTCCACGATTGTTCCAAAGGTTAAGGGAAGGAAGTCACGTGGTGTGAAATTACAATTTCATTTCCACACAACTATTTTTGATTATACCTTTCGACTCAGTCATTTTCGGACCAGGGTTCCTAATCTCAAAATTGATACATGTGCCCTTCGCCATCATCTCTGAACGTTTGTAACACCAACCCGGAAACAACCTGTATAATCCGAATTAGCTTACTTAATACCCCAAGGGTGAAACCTAACCAATTTCCCCCTAATACTACATATGATACTGCATTATGATGATTTTATAATTTTCAGGTTGATTTTTCTTTTGGCAACTTCGTTTCGAATTTTGGTACTGAGAAATACAACTGGTAGTGATTTCCTAACTGTGATATTGGTAGCACTGACAGCAGTTGTCGATAGTGCAAATTGTGAAAATTCAAATTGTTCTACATTTCTTCCCTCAAACAATGATCAGTGTTAGTGCTACGAGCAGTCCCAGCTCTGGTCAAACATGCTGTATCATACTGTACAGCGTTCTTTCTCCTTTTGCTCAATCATGCTTAAAGTTGCTTAATCGTTTTTCACAGCGTTTTTGCGCTTTGCTCAATAATGTTTAAACTTGCTTAATCGTGCTGTACAGCGGTTTTTCTCTTTGCTCAATCACGCTTAATGTTGCTTAATCGTGCTTTACAGCGTTTTTCTCTTTGCTCAATCATGCTTAAAGTTCCTCAATAGTGCTTTACAGCGTTTACTAATTTCATTATGTAAGAAGTTTCCGATAAGCAAGTTATAATCTTAATATCTTCAATAAATTAAACAGTCTGTGGTTATCTACTAGATAAGCACAGACTGTTTAATTTATTCAATATATTAAGCTTTACAGCGGTTTTTCTCTTTGCTCAATCATGCTTAAAGTTGCTTAATCGTGCTTTAGAACGTTTTTCTCTTTGCTCAATCATGCTTAAAGTTGCTTAATCGTGCTTTACAGCGGGTTTTTTCTTTGCCCAAACATGCTTAAAGTTGCTTAATCGTGCTGTACAGCGGTTTTTCTCTTTGCTCAATCATGTTTAAAGTTGCTTAATCGTGCTTTAGAGCGTTTTTCTCTTTGCTCAATCATGCTTAAAGTTGCTTAATCGTGCTTTACAGCGGTTTTTCTCTTTGCTCAATCATGCTTAAAGTTGCTTAATCGTGCTGTACAGCGGTTTTTCTCTTTGCTCAATCATGTTTAAAGTTGCTTAATCGTGCTTTAGAACGTTTTTCTCGTTGCTCAATCATGCTTAAAGTTGCTTAATCGTGCTTTACAGCGTATTTCTCTTTGCTCAATCATACTTAGTTGCTTAATCGTGCTTTAGAACGTTTTTCTCTTTGCTCAAACATGCTTAAAGTTGCTTAATCGTGCTTTAGAACGTTTTTATCTTTGCTCAATTATGCTTAAAGTTGCTTAATCGTGCTTTACAGCGGGTTTTTTCTTTGCTCAAACATGCTTAAAGTTGCTTAATCGTGCTGTACAGCGGTTTTTCTCTTTGCTCAATCATGTTTAAAGTTGCTTAATCGTGCTTTAGAGCGTTTTTCTTTTTGCTCAATCATGCTTAAAGTTGCTTAATCGTGCTTTACAGCGTTTTTCTCGTTGCTCAATCATGCTTAAAGTTGCCTAATCGTGCTTTACAGCGTATTTCTCTTTGCTTAATCATGTTTAAAGTTGCTTAATCGTGCTTTACAGCGTTTTTCTCTTTACTCAATCATGCTTAAAGTTACTTAATCATGCTTTAGAGCGTTTTTCTCTTTGCTCAATCATGCTTAAAGTTTCTTAATCGTGCTTTACAGCGGGTTTTTTTCTTTGCTCAAACATGCTTAAAGTTGCTTAATCGTGCTGTACAGCGGTTTTTCTCTTTGCTCAATCATGTTTAAAGTTGCTTAATCGTGCTTTAGAGCGTTTTTCTTTTTGCTCAATCATGCTTAAAGTTGCTTAATCGTGCTTTACAGCGTTTTTCTCGTTGCTCAATCATGCTTAAAGTTGCCTAATCGTGCTTTACAGCGTATTTCTCTTTGCTTAATCATGCTTAAAGTTGCTTAATCGTGCTTTACAGCGTTTTTCTCTTTACTCAATCATGCTTAAAGTTACTTAATCATGCTTTAGAGCGTTTTTCTCTTTGCTCAATCATGCTTAAAGTTTCTTAATCGTGCTGCACAGCGGTTTTCTCTTTGCTCAATCATGTTTAAATTTACTTAAACATCCTGTAAAGCGTATTCATAAACATGCTGTGTAAGTGTGTGGCATTCCTATATTAATCATTGAAAAACATATTTAAGTAAAAACGTTTTCGCTTAAAGTAGTTTTCACCCAGCATTATTGGATACTGATTTTTTTTTTTTAGTAAAAACGAAGTTCGTTAAATTGAAATGTCACTTCGGATTGCACTGTGTATTATGAGAAATTGTGGTAGGCAGTGGTTCTTTACTGACTTTTATATTTTTATTTGAGTATACTGTATCTGAATAGCTATAAAAATAGTACTGATAAATATTTCAGTGTAAAAGACAGAAATAGTCTCCCCATATCTAGGTTTTTTAATTTTAAATGTACATGTGCCGTTTAGGGATTGTGTTTTTGATACATTTAGTCTACATATGAAAGGAGTAGGATATAATCCCTGTTTTTTTCAATGATTTATCTCCGTTTGCTGAACTAATACACCAGAGGTTTGGGTTTTTGTTGTAATGCTGACGGAAAGGATTTACATATTGTTAAAACCATAATTCCACTCGCACACGTTTTTTTTTTTAAACTGAGTCCATACTTTTCATAGAACGTGTGCAAGAAACATGAGAATTTTATGAATTAATTTGCTTCCACAAGGGCTGCGGTTGAGTTTTATAGTTAAGCTTGGAAATACGTTCTGAAATTTCTAAAACATTAGTGAATATGTTTGCTTCTAGGAGTGAATACACTCTTTTCAACATTGAAGTTATCTTAACATTACTTCTAAAATCTACACTGTAGTATTTTTATGTTATGTTATTCCTCAGTAAATACGGAGAACATTCTTTTCATTAGAGTCGAGATCCTTCGGTTCGAATCTCGCAAAGAGACATGGATGGACGTCATTAGCAATGCTTTCTTTAGAAAGGGACTGAAGCGGAAAATGCTGTTGTATAGGTAGCAGGCATATGAAACAAGATAATTAATTACTGTAATATATATTGAAATAAATATTGATATAGTTGTTTTGAATAAATTTGTGTTAAATTAAGGACAAGCATAATTTTAGCTCGAATGCTGTACCTTGGTTTTTTGTATTTTGGAAGAATTTTTAATAACAATTTAAGAAATGAAACTATGAACAGTAATATCATTCGGAACATGATAAAGAAATAATGTAAAATTGATAATGGAAAGTATGTGTAGGCCTAACCTTTTTGACATTTTAAATTTAGCATTTGCTTTTCTTTTCTGTGCATTTTTCTTTGTAAAATACGACCTTCAGCCCTTCAGATATACGTTCGATGTTTTTCGTGAACCCATTGAGAACAAATGCTGGGTAACTTTCGGCGATGGACCATGGAGTCATTTCGCTTGCATTTCACCTTCACTTCACTCCGACGCTAGATAGCCATAGCAGTTGATAAAGCCTCGTAAAATAAATTAACCCTTAAAAAGACAAAGTATCCTATAGAATATAACAGGTTAATAGTTATCTATATATTTAATTTGAACTGGTAATGGAAATTACGGGAAAACGGCTGAATGGATTTTAATAAATGACCCATCATTTTGAAGCTTGGAACTCAAAGTTTTTCAGAAAAATAGTAGTTTTCAGTGGA
The DNA here is from genome assembly GCF_040183065.1 of Periplaneta americana. Taxonomy (NCBI): domain Eukaryota; kingdom Metazoa; phylum Arthropoda; class Insecta; order Blattodea; family Blattidae; genus Periplaneta; species Periplaneta americana. The sequence continues at coordinate 13,264,515 of NC_091119.1, read as the reverse complement.
ATGTCAATTTTCCAACATCATTTTCATATTTTCCAAAATCCATCTATCGTCAGTTTTGAGAAATAGGTAATGGCCCTTTCAGAATAAAACAAAACACACACTACAGTAAACAATATTACACGAAGGCCGTGATCTGCAAGAATGCTGACATATTTAGAGCTCAAATTAAATTGGTTATTAAAAACTTAACTTACTAAAAATAATTTACAGGTTCGATTCTGTAGTGTGTAATTTTCTGGGTACAGCTGTGTATTGGATATTAAAAACTACAAAACTTGAGGTGGTTTGATGACATTATTACCATTAGAAATGAAATATTATTGTAGTTAATGCCATGATGTGACTATTTTTCATTAATTATACATATTAATGCTATATTGATATGAAAGTGAAACGTTTTGGGGTTATATAAGTAGATGTAGAGAATATCTTAAATTAGATATTGATTTCTATAATTTACTGAGTGGCAGCTATATAGTATATATAGTATATGTTACTGAAAACTATAAAACTTACGTAAGATAAAAATACTGTTATTAAAAATCAAATATTTTTATAGTTATTAATGAAGTGGGGTTGGGTCTTTTTCATATATTTAATGCCGGTGTTTTGTACATATTTATATGCGTCATTCTCTGCAGTATTGTCTCGAGAGAGCGCAAAAATTAGAGTTCCTAAGCAAAGACCAAAAGGTATTACTTACTGATAAAATAAGAGGCCTACAAGATTTTGTAGTCTTCCGATCATTTCAGCAAGATCTCTTAGCAGGATAAAATGATTTTACCCTCTACATTTCAAGGTAATTTACGAAACATGCAACAGCTATACCAAGATGCTATGTCTATTATTCGAAAGCATAGCAAACCTGACTTTTTTTAAATTTTCACCTACAGTCAGCAATGACCTGAAATAGCTATTGCTTTTCTCTCACATGAAAAACCGACTGATCGTCCTGACATTGTTACTTACGTTTTCGCGTTCAAACTAAAAACTGAATGTGTATAGGTTCAAGAAAAAGTATTTGTCATAAAAAAAACCATTCAGAGGGAGTATGTTTCATTATTATGGAAGCAAATAACTTTCAGGGTGTCTGGTATTCTTCATTGAAAATAAGTCTGAAAAATGTTTATTTGAACGTCTAATGAACTTAGTTTGAACAAGCCACTATAATTTTAATAGAACAATAGAAAAATTTTTTTTTCTTTTTTTATGTATTTGCGGGGGAATTGCTGATATTTACGGTTATCATGCACTCAGCTGTGCGAGGAGCAAGGGTCGCATTCCCAGACATACATCACTCAATGATATCATTAAAAAAAGATCTCTGACTTCTTGTGGCATCCCGTCTCTTTTGGAACCACCATTTGGAACCACCAGGTATTAGTCGTGCGGATGGTAAACGACCCGATGGTCTCACCTTAATTCCATGGTCTAGAGGAAAATCTTTAATTTGGGACTCCACTTGCGTTGACACTCTAGCTCCATCTCACTTGCCGAATACCTCCAGACGCGCAGCACCTGCTGCTGACTTAGCCGTGAAGAAGAAAGTCAATAAATATGCTCATCTTTTAGACAATTATATTTTTGTCCCATTTGCTGTGGAGACCTTCTGTCCTTGGAGTCATGACGCTAAAGTTTTGGTATCTCAAATCGACCAAATTTTGATCTCCATTACTGGTGATCGCCGTTGCACTACTTATTTGCGTCAACGCTTAAGTATTGCTATTCAACGTGGAAATGCAATGAGCGTTTTGGGTACTCTTCCGAAGTCCAGCCCTTTGGACGAACTTTTTCTCCTGTAATTTTTTTTGTGCGAGATCGTGCGTATTTGCTTGTTTTCCGCACAGAACCAATACGCGGTAAGTGTGAAATACCACATTCAGTATTCCCAACCTAACACACATAACAATTTCTCTCTTCTTACCACTTAAGCGCGACATTCAATTTACTGCTTTAGGCTTTTAACATATTATTTTTAGAGACGTTTAACATAGTAATAATTATAAATTGGAAACTTACCACTGCAATTTCACCTAAATTGCACTGTTAATTATTGTTTTTAAATATTTGCAAAAATTAAGTAAAGTCTACTACTCCACGAAAGCTATTGTATTCCTGATACAAGTAACATTAAGGAAGCCGTGAAAAAATCAACAAGACTCCAGATGCCGATGTTATTACTGCAATATGTTATATAAATAATATTGTTAAAATATTAAAATGAAAAATAAATCATTACATAACCTTACTGTTTGTTTTAAGTTCGCATTTATAGACTGGGGGAAAAAAAGACAGACGTATATCATGGCCTGCTGGAGTATAGATATTTTTGTTTTCTAAAGTTGCCGTCATTAAACAGAAACCCAGATGGAGATTTCATTGCAACTAATTAGAAATTCGTCTCTCAGGTATGTAATAAACGATCTTCGCACAAAATAATGTACGATACACGAGCGGTTATGTTTGTTTTCATGTTCTCGGAAATTAAAAAAGCTCAACTACGTTTCGCTTCTTCAATCTTTTCCTCGAACATGAAAACGTCAACATGCCGCTCTTGTAACGTATATTACTGTTATCTCTATGAAAAATTAAAAAAAAAGAAAAAAAAAAAAAAAAGAAAAAAATTGGTAGGAAAATTAAAATCTCACAATACTATAATATTGTACAACACATAAAATATGTACATTGCGACAGTTGTTTTCTTTACGGTCCGACAATGTTTAATAAAGTAGTGTGATAAATGAAGTTTTGCAAATCAAGATTTCAAGTATAACTCCCTGAAATTATTCAAATGAAGTTTTGCCAATTTAAGGGCTAATTAGAATTGTTTCTATAATTGACATGTAATGGAGGTGTGTGGATGGGAAATGAACCTTAGCGACTATAGAACAAGTCAAGGAGTTGTGGATAAGTCCAGCTTCTCGAGGGATATGCGTTTCCTTGTGCAAGACTCAGATCTAGGGAACAGCCGCATCCACGCAAATTAGCCGGCCCTTCTCTTGAAGCTTTTCCTTTGTTAGGCTGGTTGTGAGACAAAGCCACAAGAGAGACTTTTCAAACCATTACAGGATAGGATCTCAGTTTCTTTCTCCGAAGTTCACAACTCTGTTCTCTATGATAACCCTACTGGCTTGTTTTCTTCAGTCTGTGTTGTAACCATACTTAGGGTAAGTAGTTAGTGAAGTCCAGTCATGAACAAAATAATCACTAGAATATTGATACATTCTGGATATGAGGACTACTTCTTAAAATTGTCTTATCTTCTTACTTACTTACTGGCTTTTAAGGAACCCGCAGGTTCATTGCCGCCCTCACATAAGCCTGCCATTGGTCCCTATCCCGAGCAAGATTAATCCAGGCTGTATCATCATATCCCACCTCCCTCAAATCCATTTTAATATTATCCTCCCATCTACGTCTCGGCCTCCCCAAAGGTCTTTTTCCCTCCGGCCTCCCAACTAACACTCTATATGCATTTCTGGATTCGCCCATACGTGCTACATGCCCTGCCCATCGCAAACGTCTGGATTTAGTGTTCGTAATTATGTTAGGTGAAAAACACAATGCGTGCAGTTCTGTGTTGTATAACTTTCTCCATTCTCCTGTAACTTCATCCTTCTTAGCCCCAAATAATTTCCTAAGCACCTTATTCTCAAACACCCTTAACCTGTGTTCCTCTCTCAAAGTGAGAGTCCAAGTTTCACAACCATACAGAAGAACCGGTAATATAACTGTTTTATAAATTCTAACTTTCAGATTTTTTTACAGCAGACTGGATGATAAAAGCTTCTCAACCGAATAACAACAAGCATTTCCTCAATTGGATCCTGTAAGAATTTCAATTTTGCCTGTTTCCTTCTTTGTACTACCATGCAACAATCTTCATCAAACCACGGTTTCTTTTTCTTAGTTTCATAATAACCTATGCTCTGTTCAGCTGCAATTTTGATATTATCTCGGATATTTTCCCACACGCTATTAACACCTAACTCTTCCTGAACTTCGTCGGAACTTGCTAATACCGCAAAGCTATTTGAAATTTCGACTTGAAAATGTTGCTTAGTTTCCTCGTCCTTTAATTTCGGAATATTGAATCTTCTAATATTAACTTGTTGCTCTACTCGCTTGACTACTGATAGTCTTTCTCTCAGTTCTCCAATTACCAAATAATGGTTAGAATTACAGTCTGTCCCCCTGAAGGTTCGAATGTCTACTGTACTAGTATGTCTTCTTTTATCTATCAAGATGTGATCTATCTGGTATATTTTATATCATAACATAATGAATTGTATTGAACACAATTATCAGACGTAGTATTATCGAGGTAAGCACTTTTCCTGGTAAAGTATGAATGTGTAATATGTGGAAAGAGGCGTGAAAAATGGAGTGACGCAACAAAACTTATCCAACGCTGATTCTGACCTTTAATTCCAGTTGCGATCTTCAGTTATCAGTTCAGTTCTCCGAGAAATGCCACACTCAAACCCTTCTGACTAGCAATCCGTCTCTTTGAATTGGTGAAAATGTTAATGAGCATAAAAATTAAGAAGAATGGGGAAGTGTGAGTTGCGAGGATTTTGCAATTTTTATTTTAGTAGGTTATTTTACGACGCTTTATCAACAGCTTAGGTTATTTAGCGTCTGAATGAGATGAAGGTGATAATGCCGGTGAAATGAGTCCGGGGTCCAGCACCGAAAGTTACCCAGCATTTGCTCATATTGGTTTGAGGGAAAACCCCGGAAAAAACCTCAACCAGGTAACTTGCCCCGACCGGGAATCGAACCCGGGCCACCTGGTTTCGCGGCCAGACGCGCTAACCGTTACTCCACAGGTGTGGACGAGTTGCGAGGAAAGAAGTAAGAAAGGCAGAGAAGAAAAACAAAACGACAACCTTCCTGACTATACAGAACCGAGGTAAAAACAAAAGAAATTCTGGTAAACAAGGAAATCTAGACTTGAATGAAATAGCGGATATAACTTACGAAAGAATTGAAAATGCTATTGTGATTAATACATTAAAGCCAGTAATGGGGGCAAGTCGTATTTTAATGAATCTGGTGCACTCAGCACGGCAAACAGCGAATGCTTCAATAGGCACGGCACTGTTCCTCTCTGGTGGATTAATGGGCGGCACGGCTAACAACACAAAGTAATGAAATTTACTTCACTCGTCATAATGATAATTTACAACCCTTTCAGGCAAATATCTACTCCGTGTGTATGTGGGATGTAGGCGAGCGTGCTACCGGATTGGATTTACATTTTACTCTTCCATGTGGAGTGCTGGCTTGCTGTATACGAAACGGCTAAAGGTCAGCTTGAACACTGCGTAGAAGCTACGGTCTTGGGTTTGAATGCTGAGTAAGGCATCGATGCTTGTTATTATACAAAGCCAGTTTCTCCTTATGAAATCGATCAGTAAAAAACCTCGCATTTTTTTATACTCTAATTTTTTCCCTACTTAGAGAAGGTGCTGAGGGGAGTGCATTTTCAAAAATATGCTATCGAAAGTCAAACGTTTTTCGTATTATTGAGCTACAAATTTAGCGTATTTTATAAAAACAAGCCTCTTTCAGCGCTCAGAACTCTGGAACCATTTACTGCAGAACATTGAACGAGAGCTCATTTTGAAGCTGACTTTTGGTAGGTTATGTTAAGAATTAATCCTTACTTTTATTGTACACAGAGAGACAGATAATCTGACTTTACTAACTTTTAGGCTTTTTGCCCATTTGTAAAAATGTAAAGAATATATTGAGAAAAAACCTTGCATTATTAAGAGGGATTCGGCATTGTTTGTTTAGTGGATCGGCAATAAGTTTTGAGGGTATTAAATGGATTATTTTCACACGCCTAGACTTGAACGGCGCAATACCGCACGCACTGGCCGAGAACTGAAGATAAGCGAGCGTTGGGCGTCATTTTACTCCTGTGTTTATGAAAACCTGTGATAAAGCTAGCACAGCCATGACTGCTAGACGACACATCATGTGTTTGTCTCCTGGCCTTGCTTGTCTCGGCTAAATCCCGTCTCACAGTCAGCTGGTTAGTTCATGCACGTACTATTTATTTTCTTTATTTGAATATTTTCAATACTTTCTTATCAACATACCATCAGTAAAAAATTTGTGTTTATTTGTACTTTCAATGCGGTATCTAACTATATATTTTTAAAATATTTGTTTCCTAGCCAAAGGCGTCTTAATGAGGAAAAATCTAAATTTCTCAATTTCCATAAAAAGTAAGAAAATCTGTTTATATGTCAATATAAACTTTAATTTCTCAGCATCAAAATAAACCATGATTTTGATCGTTGGGTGAAAGGGTTTCGGAGCTACTACAGTTTAAATTTGCAAATTTTATGAAAATACGATAAATTTAAATATTTTTAATTTAAACACTATGAAGTTCTGATGCCTCAAACTTTGCACAAAGCATTGTATCACAGTTCTCTATGTACAAAAAAGTTTCATTGTATTTAGAAATTGTAAGGTAAATTTTCTCTATATTTCGGTCGATTTGAGATGGAATAGCTCTTATGCAGAAATTTATAATGGGACAAGACATGCTTAGATTTGGGTTTAATTCGGTAAAAATAATTGGCAGCACTTCATAAACACATTCATTTGTCCGTGTTCAGTCATGAGGCAGCTATTGTCATTATTAGGGACCGTATTTCTTCCAGGGCTTATAGAGATAAGGCTAGCTGTTGATAGACTACATTCACGTGACGTCATAATTGACGCATACCACAGCATCTTATTTGTGCTTCAGTATTCATGATCAAACCTAGACCTCATCGAGTGTTTACAATGCATTATAGTGATAAAGACTGATACTATGATGATGTTACCTACAATTTAAATTATTAATTTTTTAAGTAATGACGGGTACTTGATTTACGTTATTCACCCATATAAAGCCAGTTACGTAGATCAATTTACCGACAGAGTCGTTGCCCAGGTTGCGCTGTAGGAGGCTGATCTACGCTACACCCGCGATCAGATGATTATGGAGATTTATTGGGATGCCACAGGAGAACCCCTGTGTTACCTTAACCATGGGCTTGCTCAACACAAGTTATAAATCGTGGATATACCGGAGGTTGAACCCTGGGAAAACACGGGAATTTTACTTGAAGCAAATAAAGAGATAGGTTTGGGAGTAAGTCCCGAAAAGACAAAATATATGGTTATGTCTGAACATAGTACGAAATGAAAATATAAAAATTGGAAATTTGTCGTTTGAAAAGGTGGAAAAATTCAAATACTTTGGAGCAACAGTAACATATATAAATGACATTCAGAAGGAAATTAAACACAGAATAAATATGGGAAATGTTTGTTATTATTCGGTTGAGAAGTTTTTGTCGTCAAGTCTGCTCTCAAAAAAACTGAAGTTAGAATTTATAAAACAGTTTTATTACCGGCTGTTCTTTATGGTTGTGAAACTTGGACTCTCACTTTGAGAAAGGAACATAGGTTAAGGGTGTTTAAGAATAATATGCTTAGAAAAATATTTGGGGCTAAGAGGGATGAAGTTACAGGAGAATGGAGAAAGTTACACAACGCAGAACTGCACGCATTGTATTCTTCACCTGACATAATTAGGAACATAAAATCCAGACGTTTGAAATGGTCAGGGCAAGTAGCACGTATGGGCGAATCCAGAAATCCTTATAGAGTGGTAGTTCGGAGGCAGGAGGGAAAAGACCTTTGGGGAGGCCGAGACGTAGATGGGAGGATAATATTAAAATGGATTTGAGGGAGATGGAATATGATGGTAGAGACTGGAGTAATGTTGCTCAGGATAGGGACCGATGGCGGGCTTACGTGAGGGCGGCAATGAACCTCTGGGTTCTCTAAAAGCCGTAAGTCAGGAGCCGTATTTGCTGATTATCGGCTACAGCAATTATTGTTGATTTTTCCGCTGCTTCAGCTGTTAAAGTATTTCCAGTGAACTTGTTCTTCCTGTTATTTTTAACCTTTATGGTGCTGTTCCTGATGCGTTACATTGTTGCAGCTGTTATTGCTGCTGTTTCAGCTGATTTTTCAGCTAATCCTGTTGTTAGTGCTGCTCTTTCAGCTACTGCAGCTATTACTGCTGTTTTTTTCATTTCTACAGTTATTACTGATGTTTATTGAGCTGAGCTGCTGCAGCTGGTACTATTGCTTCAAATGTTTCTATTCTTTCACGTTCCTCAGCCGTTGTTGCTGCTTCTTCAGATGGTATACCGTAGCAGTTTTTTCGTGCTTATTCTTTTGGTACCGATTTTTGCCTTGCTGCTACTGTAGCTGCTGCTTTTTTCTAATGCTACTACTCTTTTTTCCGGTACTGCTTCTATTGCTATTTCGATTGTTCTACTTTGTGTATTGTTTCAGCTGTTGCTAATTCTGATTTGCTGCCGCTTTTTCTGCTGTTCCTGCTGTCGCTGATTTTTAAAATGCTGCTGCTTCTATTATTGTTAATGATATTTAATGTAGCTATCGCTGTTATTATCGCCGCACTCTCATGGTTAACATTCGGCAGGTCTTTGAAATGTTATGGTATTTTTTTTTAATTTCTTGTGTTGCTTTTCCAATGACTCGCCTCAATTTTAATATTAATAATAATAATAATAATAATAATAATGATTTATTTTAGCTGGCAGAGTAAAGGCCGTAAGGCCTTCTCTTCCACTCAACCAGCAAAAAGTGTATATACATATGCATGAACTTACAAAGAATTCAGCAATTTGATTTAGATGATAGTTACATGTATACAAGAGTTATTTACGAATTAAACAACAAAATACTATGAACTATTAATTAAACACTGAAATAAACTGTGTAGCAGATTTAAGCTAAAATACATAGAATGTTAATATATTTCAAATAATGTTAGATAATAGAAAGAGATTATTATGAGACAATTTTGAAAATACAGCACAATCAGGATGATGTCTAAAGAAAAAATAACAGTGTAGTCAGTGATAGTTAAAATCAGTATGATTGGAGTGAAATGCTAATAAGGTTATCTTTTAAGCTGTTTTTAAAGGTGTTTATTGTCTTGCAGCCCCTAATACTTTGTGACAAGGAATTCCATTGACGCGAGGTGGATACTGTAAAAGATGATGAATAACAAGATGTTCTATGAAGAGGTATACTTAGCGTGCCACAGATAAGTGATCTGGTATTTACATCGTGGTTAGAGTATAAGCTTAGATAAGAGAAACGAGACGAAAGGTAATTTGGTGTTGAGGTGTGCAGAATTCGAAAGAGTAAAGACAAAGAGTGTAAAGTTCTGCGTTCTTTAAGTCTGAGCCACGAAAGACTTGCGAAGGACGGTGATATGTGATCATAACTTCGGATGTTGCACACGTATCTGACGCACATGTTCTGAGCTCGCTGTAACTTGACTGACAGTTCAGAACTTAGGTCACTTAACAAAACGTCACAATATTGCAACCAATAAGCTGCTTCCATTGTTAAATGACGCCTACTTGTGTAATCCACGTGGACTAAAACCGAGGTTGGAATGTCTTGTGCTGAGGACGAACATTAAGGTATGTGATTAAAAATTATTATTAAGAGTTAAGAATGTCAACGTACTCGTATATGAAATAATAATAATAATAATAATAATAATAATAATAATAATAATAATAATAATAATAATAATAGCCATTTAACAATATAACAAACTAGTACTTATTCTTATCGAGGAAGTAGACGTGACAACGTGACGCTTAGAGTGAAACCTACAGAGCAACAATCGGTCGCAAAATTATGTTTTAAAAGCACAGCGCACGTTATTGTATGATGCCGACATGTTAAGCATGAGGCCGCGGCGATAATACTCCTCCCATTATTACCATTTCTGCTCTCACACTTTCCTTGCTTTTCAACATCAGTCGTATTGTTGCGTTATAAACTACGTATAAATTAAGAAGCAATAAGAGAACACACTGTATAAATGAATCTTGGAGCGATGAGATGGAGGGAATGAAGAGGGAAGCGAAACAAAGGATTGGAGAGGTGGAGGGTGGAAGGTTAATGGCAAATCGATAGAGCAGGCATAACCCGATACAAGTGGCCCTAAACTGAATGAGCTCTCCAAGATTTTCGTAACATGGTTTCCCCCAGTAATAACAACTCAGCATGTTATGAGGTATTGCCCGCACATAAACAATGCAGTGGAATGACGGAGGCCGCACGTTTTATTGGATTCTGCATCCGGCTGGATTTGTGAGGATGGGCTTGTCGAGTTGTTTACAGAGAATTAAATGTAAATTTCTTTCCGGTAACCAAAGTCGTAAACTGTATGAAATAATGCAATCCATGTATAAGAAATACTGGGCTTATAACACTCTTTGTAGAGTGATTGTCTTGTATGTCTGTGCAAAAGAAGCGTCGATGAATAATTACTACATTATTAGCAGTGGCGGTGCGTCAATAAGAGCACAAGAGCACGTGAACACTTTGTTTCCATTAATGCCAGACTAGTTTTATTATTTAACACCGTATTGACGCTTTGGGGATGTGTAATATCAGAATCGAGTATTTTAAACTTCCCGCTTCTTACATAAACTTCTTATATAAACTTGGCAACATGCTTTCACGTACAAGCCGTGCTCTTTTCAAGAAGGTTACAGGAATTTCACGCATGCGCAGAAGAAAATTGTCTTTCGCTAGTCGCTTATGACTCGTCAAGAGCACAAAGCGTTAAGTGAACAGTGAATCTATCATACAGATGTCAGGTGCATCGATGCCTATCGTTCACGTGCTGTATCTCGAGGAGGAAATTTACAGAGGTGTGAAAATTATTAGAATAATCTTAATTTTAAAGGTTTTTTAATAGTTCCTTCACAAATATTAATTGAATTGATGAATATTGGTATACATTACTATACTGATGTAGGATATATTTACTACTAACAATGCCGGAAAGCATTGTTGTACATTGGTATTTTTCCTATTTTACAATTGGGAATTCAGAAATTATTATATTATGTTGGCGGAATTGGAAACATAAAAAATTATATGCACAAAACAGATGTATACGTTCATTTGAACCTTCACAACAATGTAAACGCAAAGAACAATTTGTTTAAAGGATTTCTTAATTAATTTTTTATGTTTCCAATTCCGCCAACATAATATAATAATTTCTGAATTCCCATAACAATTGTAAAATAAGAAAAATACCAATGTACAACAATGCTTTCCGGCATTGTTAGTAGTAAATATATCCTACATCAATGAATATTTGTGAAGGAACTATTAAAACATCTTTAAAATTAAGATTATTCTAATAATTTTCACACCTCTTTAATAGTCTGTATTTTAGCCTGTAGGTGTCAGCATTCCTCACTGTCGGAGCGTTTACTTTGTGTGGATGTGTGTACAGTGCTGCTACGAGAGTGTAGTTTGTGAATTACTATACTTTAGTGTTAGCATAATAGCATAGTGTAGCTTTCAAAGACATGCTGGCTGAATGTGATAGTGGTATGAATTTGATTATCTGTATGGTGGTGTATAATATTTAAGGATAATATTTAGCATGTATTTATAGTAATCAATCTATGCGAATGAGATTACAGTACTGGTATAGGCTATAGTGTGTGAGTGTGTTGTGAACTATAATATCGTCGTATGAATGCAAGAACTAGATAACTTGATTTTTCATATTTTGTGACATTGCCTATTGACTTATTTATTGCGCTAAGGAATATATCTCGTTTTCATTTACCTATTCGTTATATTGGAAAATAGTTGTCGCTAGTATCGTTCGATCAGTTACCAAGTTCTTGCATTACATTTTGTGCGATTTTTCCTATGCTTTAAAAGAGGTAACTAAAAAACGCAAATTTCGAGTTACCTAGTTTCTGCATTCACACGACGATATATTACTGAACACACGCTTTTGTAAATAACTGCACTGTGGTATGTATTAATTTTTAACAAACGTAAACCATAAACTCTGTCCATGCAATTTTGAACAGTAAAGAACTGTGTAAACTGACTTACCAGGAAAAATTGGAAATAAAGAGACTGGGTTTGATTATTATTATTATTTAATTTATATACGGTTTTTTCGGTAGTGAAACATTGGAATCATGACATTTCATATTAGGCTAAACGTACGATTTCAAATTCTCTTCGGTTTTGGAACACAAAATTGTGAACACACATAACATTTTATCATGAGCCGCCACTGATTAGTAGACATATTTGTTTCGTACTATACCAAGTACAGAGAAGAATGTGCGTGATGCAGCAGGAAATCAAATTCGTGATTTTCTCAGAAATGTACTTTTTTTTTTATCTGTGTCGAGAGAGAGTGTGGTTTTCGACACGTCATATATGTGTGAATAGTGACTTCTCCTAAACTATTGGTCACTTTTTTATATTCAATATTTAAGAATCAATATATCCGAAAATTTATCACATTGAATATAAAAGTCGCCCTCGGTAGCGCAGTTGGTATAGCGCTGGCCTTCTATGCTCGAATTGCGGGTTCGATCCCGGCCGAGGTCGATGGCATTCAAATGTATTTAAATGCGACAGGCTCATGTCAATAGATTTACTGGAATGTAAAAAACTCCTGCGGGACAAAAATTCCGGCACACCGGCGACGCTGATATAACCTCTGCAGTAATATGCGCGCCATCTTTGTTGCGTAGTTCACGTTTCTCTCGCTAGAGCTGCACATGCAAAACAAATCGTATCTGTAGTGAAAACTTCAAACTATGTCTCGGTGAAATGTCAACATCCCAGCCGCAATACCAACGCAGAAAAAAATTGTTGTGCATTACTTTCCGATCCACTCTCGTACTACTTTCTCTCTCTGCCGCGGCACTATATATGTTGCCTGTCAGACATTATGGAACGAAATGTAGGTACTTGAAGGTTTTCATGTTCTGGTTTTAGAGAAATCGGACACAAAAATTCTTCGAGGCTGATAAGTCGTGCATGTAAGTCACAATCATTATCACCGACAGAAAAATAAAATGTTTATTTTCTTCCCAAAGGGGCTAAATTGTGTTTTTTTTAATGAGTTTATGCTCGACCATGCCGAAATGTAGTAATTATACACCTGGTAGCAGTCATTTAATGCATGTTCATTAAAGTACACCTGTTCATTAAAGTTCAGGATTTCGATTATTCTCGGATATGCAATCGAAAGACAACTAGCGAAACGTCACGCAGGCTGGAAATCCAATACTGTCGCAGAAGGTTATGTTCTGTTACTATAATAATTAGCGTTAATTGTAAATAATATTCAAATAAATTCAATTTGTCATCTCGTTTTCCAATGTCGAATTCAATTTCAAGGTTATATCAAGTTTAACGAGATTACATCAAGGTCGTCGACATTCGTTTCGGGAAAAAAAATCAATACTTGTCTCACAATTTACGATATATTGCACAAGGTCAGTTCCGCTCCTCAGTCAGATAAGAATAACATGAATAGTTATCAATAATTTCAAGTTAGAAATATGGTCGAGCATAAAAAGTCGTATGAAACTTGCCTATAATGGTAATTAAGACGCTCGTATGAAAATTATGAAACTCGCTTGGTCTCGTTTCATAAACAAGCATCCTCGCGTCTTAATTACTAGATAGATAGATAAGTGCATTTATTGATGCATGATAAATTATACAAACTCATGTACACAAGATCCTTCGCACGAGCCTGTACGGCCATTCGTGCTGTAACTATGCACAGTTTGAATTTTCAAAGAAAACAACAATAATACTACTAGTAATAAAATAGTAAAACAACAGTTATTATTATTACTACCGTTATCATTAATTATCACAATTACAACTAATCTAACTTCAAACCAAATATCACAAAAATAATAAAAAAAATAAAATAAATGTAAGATATGAAAAGAGAGAGAGAGAGAGAGAGAGAAAAAACACAGTGAAATATATATATAAAAACATAAACAATTCAATTCCTTATTGAGACTGCACGAAATAATCCAACTAATAAATATAAAGGTAGGCCTAATACATAAAAAACATACACACGCGATAAATTACAAATAGAAAAAGAAAAAAAAGACACAATAAATACAAAAATAACATTATCCACTAATTACTTCATCATTCCAACACTAATTAATAACTCTTTCCCTCAGAGACTGCTGTGAGTTGGTTCGAATCCTACTTACGGGAAAGACAACAATGTGTTGTATCCGGGAATCGAAGCTCTTCCTGGCTTAACATAACATCAGGTATACCACAGGGTTAGGTACTCGGACCATTGTTGTTCACAATATATGTCAGTGATATTACATCTCATGTAAGGCATTGTAACTATCACTTGTATGCTGACGACCTTCAATGCTACATCTCTTCCCGCTTAGATCGAATAAATGACGCTATAGATAAATTGAACGAAGACATTGACTCGATTGTGACATGGACAAAGAAATTCCATCTTAATATCAATCCTGGAAAGATACAAGCAATCATATTAGGACACAAACGGCAAACCGACGCTGTAAAGCACCTCGACATTTCCCCCGTTAAAGTAAGTACAGTGCATATCCCTTTCAGTTCTTCGGTAAAAAATCTTGGCATTCACATGGATAATAATCTCAACTGTGACATGCAAATAACAGAAACCTGCAGAAAAGTATATTCTATTATTCATGTGCTAAAAAGGATAAATGTTCATCTTCCCTCTTGCTTAAAAAAGTCCCTTGTGCAGACCCTTGTATTTCCCTATTTTGACTATGCTGACATTTTACTGACTGACCTTTCCAGCGACAACAAAATGAAACTTCAACGTGCTCATAATTTGTGTGTACGTTTTGTAAGCAATGTTCGTAAATATGATCATATTACCCCATCCCTGGAAGCAATAGGTTGGCTTAAACTAGATAAGAAAAGAAATTTACATTCACTTCTCTTTCTCTTCGAAATCTTGAACTCTTCTATTCCTTCGTACCTGTCGTCTCGCTTCACTTACCTTTCTTCCCACCACAATCTGAACACACGCTCTCGCCATGAAACAATACTAACAATACCATCCCATCGCACCTCTTCATACTCATCCTCTTTCACAATAGCCCTGCCAAGACTCTGGAACTCGCTACCTGCTAGTATCAGGGACTGTCGAAATAAAATTCAATTCAAGCGCAAACTTACTAGGCACTTGGTCAGTAATTGAGACTCGTTCAGACATGGTTTCTTGTAAATAGTTCTTTTAATCTACCACAAAATATCTCAATATCCGGTAATTTCATCACTATAGAATTTTGTTATTGTAGGTTTAATTTGTAATTTAGTAAATACAAAAATATTCTTTGTTCTTAACTTCTATGATAAAATGTCTAGCTTTCATTAATCAGGTATTCTTGTCGTACTTTAATTTTTATTGTAATTGTAATTGTAAATTTAATATTAATTGTAATCTTATTGTTCATGTTATAGTTGTAATCCCCTGGTAGAGGGGCAGAGAAGGCCTGACGGCCTTATCTCTACCAGGTTAAATAAATAAATCTAAATCTAAATCTAAATCTATTTTCTCGGCTCCCTCCCCCTCGGCCAGTTCCACCTTCAACTGTCGAACTTTTGTCATAAATTTTTCCACACAGTCACAGAATTTAGCGTTATTTAATATATCGTATGTTGCCAAGTGCCCCCTGCTAGATGTAATGAAGGACTCTGGCAGGAATCGTTTCCTCAGAGCTTCTGTGGCTTCACACTCCGATAAAATATGGTGTAATGTCTCGCCTCTACCGCAAAGAGGACATATTCTCGCCCCCTCTTCGTTGACGGTTTTAAGTGCCCTCCAGGCTCCTAGACGAAACCAGATTAAACCCAGTCTACCTTCTTTGCTACCTCCATAGAGGTATAGTTCGGCCCCCCAATTTGTTTTGATCATCGATTGGATCTCCAGAGCAACCTTATCCTACATTCCCCTTCTGTTATTTGCCTGTCTATATCCTTCAGGCGTTTCATCATTATAGACTCGTTGCATAATGTACTATTTCGCCTTCTCCTGGCATCTTAACATAAAGCCAAATAGCAACGCTCTTTGTGAATGTTTAATGTCGGTGCAGGTCCGTAGACGAATGAGGACGGTACGATCGAACGGCTTAAAATTAATAGTTTTTATCAACAGTAATCTCACTAGAGGTTTTGATTTATCTAGAGAAAATCAAAACTCGAGTGGGATTTAATTGACTATTACAAGATTAGAAGAAAGTAGGCTATATAAAGATTAGAAGTAACAAAGTGTACAATAAAATATTAATTGGCTTACGAAAATACAACTGTCTTCAAATGTATTATTGTACCATCTCAACTTTACGCTAGATGACAGTAGTGTTTTATGATGATGTTTTCTTGTTACCGGTATCAGTTGTGCCAACTATGGAATCATCATTGAACTCTGTGGACTGTTACTAGTCAAGAAGGCTTTGTTGATTCAGTTTCATTTTTATTAAAACATTTGCATATCATTTCAATCATCCGGATCCCAGTAATCAACCTCACTTGACAGATGATTTCCAATAAATCTTAGTATTAAACAATCTCTGATACGTGACTATCCATAATATATAGCAGAGGCTATAACAAACATAACCTAAATAATATAAACAAGTGTTAGAAAAGTTTTAATTAGGGATGATGAAATAAACAAGAAACGTTTTAATTAACGATGATGAAATAAAAAATAAACATGGATAATTTTAAAAGAAACAATTATTGAAAGTACAATTTTCAAATTTGAATGTTTTAGTGGTTGGTGGTTCAGTTGATGTTATATTGGACATGTGCGTAAAAGAAGTGAACTCGTTGGTGTCCATGGTGTATCCCTCAACTCATTCAGGATTTCCGAATGGTGCTCTTCATATATGACCAGTGATCTTTATTAATTCTTGTTCTTGAATGCCAAAATGCGAGTCATATTTGAAAGTGATGTGCATCGACTGGAGTGGTTTGTAATTTTCTGTTTTTTGACGTCCAGACCAGTGCAGTTTGAAATGTTGGCAAACAAAGAAACAAATGCTAGGCTAGTGATAAAAATAAACAAATGCTAGGGACGCGATAAAATTGTGCGATAAGCAGCCATGATTGGTTGAAAGACGTCCTTTCGTGCCGTTTTATTGGTCGAAAGTAGTGTGACGTAGTGAAAGTGTAATAGTCAAAGAAAAACCAAATAACCAATTCTGAGCCATGAAGAGGTACGGTATAAATTTGAGGAAGTGTATTTAGTGTTGTACCAAGATGATTTGTCACACACACTGTGAATTTAAGTGTAGAGCTGGGTCTTTAGACTTGGCCCAAGTTTTTTTTTTCCGAGGTATCGTAACGAGTTCCCTTGTTTTGCATTTTATGGCGTTCTGGATTCAAATGAGTTGAGGGACACGCGACGGTTAGTAAAGCTTCTCATTCCGGCAGAGAAAATAACAAATTAAACTTTACTACTAAATAACTATGCAATTTAAGATGGACGTAGTATTTCATTAAGCTACTACTCAAGCCTACTCCTAGAAGGAGAACACGCACCCAGGAATAATTCCCTTCCATAAAAGCAGGCCCCAACTTTACATCACAGGAACTGGGCTTTTCGTCGTCTTTATGAAAAAACGCTTGCTAATAAAAATATCTCGTAAAGATTGGTTTTATATCCTCCGCGGTTTTATAACTATTATTGACGTAATGCATGTTTGACGTCACGCTTCATTTTCGGCTTCTATTCTTTGTATAACTAGCCATCGGTGGAGCTTGGCGGTAGCAAATTTGACTCATGATATGAGGCTGCATCCAATCGTGGATGATTACTTTGTTGAGGCTTTCCGAGGCTCTTCCTAAATTCAAGACGAATGTTGGGTAATAGCATAGCGATTCTACAGACAACTCTCGACAAATACAGGGTGGAAGTGAATTAATCCTGCAGACTGGAAGGAACGATAGGGTACAATTAAAGAAATAAAAAAACTATATTACGTTGTAATATTAAATCACGGTTAACTAGAAAATTAATCCATTTTGAATCTTGCGTACACTACTTTTAACACTTGAATATAATTAATTGATTAACTAGTGGACTTACTCGTGTTAATTATGTAAGGTTTGTCCGGCTTACAGCTGTTTCAGTGCTTCACGCACCATCCTCAGAGCCTACTAGATCACGGCGTCATCTTGAAAACAACAACTCCATAAATTTCCTAGACATCACCATAACAAAAATCGACAACAAACACACCTACAAAATATACAGAAAACCAACCACCACCACCACACACATACACAACACATGTAACTACCCCATACAACACAAACATGCTGCATTCAGGACAATGGTACACAGATTACTCAACATACCTATGAGCCAACAACACTGCAGTAAAGAAGTGAACACAATCAAATACATAGCACAAGGAAACGATTACAATCCAAACATAATAGACAACATCATAAGGAAGACAAAACAAAAACTTAACAAGCATAAAAACACACAAAACACAACGCAAACACAAGAACACAAGAAATACATCACACTAACATATGAAAACAAAAGCACACATAAGATCGCATCTTCATTCAGAAAGCAGAAATACAACATAGCATGCAGAACACAAAACACACTACAAAGACATCTCAACACACCAAAAAATACAAACAAATACGACCACGCAGGTGTAAACAAACTCACATGTAATAGTTGCGATAAGTTCTACATAGGACAGACAGGCAGATCATTCCAAACACGCTACAAAGAACACATTAAAGCAATAACCAGAGGACACAATACATCTACATACGCCGATCACATAACCAATACTAACCATACATAGAATAACATAAATGCGGACATGGAAATCCTACACATACAACCCAAGAACCAAAAACTCAACACACTAGAACAATACGAAATATACAAACACACTAAAACACACCCCGATCAAATTCTCAACATACAGATCAATTTCAGTACACACACACACTATTTGACTCCACTCTTCAACACCTTTCAACAATCGAACACACCCACATAACAGGCAGAGAAGTTCGAGATGATGCCGAGATCTAGTAGGCTCTGAGGATGGTGCGTGAAACACTGAAACAGCTGTAAGCCGGACAAATCTTACATAATTAACACGAGTAAGTCCACTAGTTCATCAATTAATTAGAAAATTAAGTTGGAAATTCCAGCAGTCTGGCAACATCGTCGCTAACAGTCCTTTTTATTCATCTAATACAGATGTAAAAGGTCAACGAACTCAGGTTAGTTTCTCTACGCGAACCTCCCTCCCTGGCTATCACGTAGCAATCTCTTCACACCGTTCAGTGGCTTCAAATTAATGGTTTTTAAATTAAGTTCACACGAAAACCGTCCATGCTATTGAAATACGCCAGAGAGATAAATGATTCTTTATTAGAATTTCTATCGATATGGACAAAAATCACGAACCTACTGGCAATAGTTACAGAATAAGAAGGTGTTAAACCTTCGGGAAGAAAAATTCTTTTTTTGAGAAAACTATGAATTTTCCACAAGTTATAACATTTTTTGTTACATATAACAAGTCGACCTGGTTGGCGAGTTGGTATAGCGCTGACCTTCTACGCCCATGGTTGTGGGTTCGATCCCGGGCCAGTTCGATGGCATTTAAGTGTGCTTAAATGCGACAGGCTCATGTCAGTAGATTTACTGGCATGTAAAAGAACTCCTGCGGGACAAAATTCCGGCACATCCGGCGACGCTGATATAACGTCTGCAGTTGCGAGCGTCGTTAATTAAAACATAACATTTAACATTTACATACAACATGAGCGATTTGCTCTAAATGTCTGCTGGATTATTCCACTTCTCGTTATAACCAAGTCAATCGATAGTTAATATAACGTTATTAAATAATACATATGAATAAAAAGTGACATGGGATTTGACGAAATTCTTGTGATGGCGTATAACGGCTATTTTAGACTTACATCAATAGAAATAATCGAAATGAGGCAGTAGAGCAAGTGGACAGCTTCAAATACTAGGAGTAATATGAGCTGCAGCCAGGAAGTCAAAAGGAGGATATCAATGGCAAAGGAAGCTTTTAATAGAAAAAGGAGCATCTTCTGCGGACCTCTAGAGAAAGAACTAAGGAAGAAACTGGTAAAGTGCTTTGTGTTGAGTGTGGCATTGTATGGGGCAGAAAAATGGACATTACGACGAAGTAAAGAGAAACGACTAGAGGCATTTGAAATGTGGATATGGAGAAGAACGGAGCGTGTGAAATGGAAAGAATAAGAAATGAAGCTGTGCTAGAAAGGGTGGGTGAAAAAAGAATAATGCTGAAACTGATCAGGAAAAGAATAAGGAATTGGTTGGGTCACTGGCTGAGAAGAAACTGTCTACTGAAAAAAGGAATGGTGAACGGGAGAAGAATTTGGGGCAAAAGAAGATAGCAGATGATATATGACATTAAGATATATGGATCATATGCGTAGACTAAGAGGAAGGCGGAAAATAGAAAAAAAAATTGGAGATTGCTCGTTCTTTTGTTTAGTCAGTGTCGCCAACTGTTTCCACGTAAATCGATGAGCATGAATCCATTGTACTAAATAGAGTACCAAATTCTACTTCCATATCTACATCTTCATCTTCTATTTCCATGTCCATCGTAGCTAAAGAAAATGATACCACTGCCTAATATATACAGTCACGAAGCTCAATACGTAGTAAATATGCATCCATAGAAAGTTGCTAACCACTAGGATCGCTACTATCGCCTCATCACAGACGATGCGAAATAGTACCTGCACAGTCTATTGTTCCTAGTACCCTCATAAAGTCAGGCTTCGTGACTGTATATACAGGGACATCATTTTATTTTTACTAACATTTCTGATATTAACCTGGCTATACCTTTGAATCAACGGTTGCTATCCCCTTCCACGACTGGAGTTCGATGGCGTAATATACAAACAAATCACTTTACTAGTTACAGGATGGAAGAAAAGTAATTCATCCATTTACGTAAACGAGGAAATATCACGCTTTTGAGTTTGATAATTGTCATTACGTTTTTGTTTAATCAAAATACAGTACAGTATTAACAATGAGTGTTTTTACTCACGAACTGAGCTGTCCATACGGACGTATTCATTATGCAGTGTATATTATACTGTCTACAGCACATTAGCGTACAATATAGAGAATGAAGTTAAATTGAAAAATAATCATAATATGGATATTTAAACACATTTTTCAAAATGGTGGCGGTTCATTTCGATACAGGCTTCAGTTTTAATCTATGTAATTCCAATTACCAGTTTCGTCCTTCATACTAGTAACTCATGTTGAAATAATTCTGTACCTACTCTGTAAAAGAGTACCTTACGTACTGTAAATTCAATCTTCACTTCTGCTCGATCCGAAAAGATAAAATTAGTCACACATGCTATCTACTGTCCGTCCAAGTGGTTATGTCGCAGGATCGTAGAAAGGAGGGAAATCACGTGACAGTTAATTACTTAACGAGGCCCTTTTATTTAAGTTATTTTAAACAGTTGTATGGGTATAACATTACGTAGATGTCCAATTCCTAACAGAAATTAATGTTCTCAGAAAGGAGCTAATCAGCCCAGCCCAGACAGAGAGGCGAATAGAAGCTGGTGAGGAAAACCGGAATGCGACGTAGGCAAATGGACGACAGTACCTGTGCGAAAATGATGCAATATTGAAAGCTCTTTCGTCATTAGAAAACGCGAACTTATTTTCGGAACGTACTGTGACGGTAAGGCTCCTATGACTGTATTTGCGGTCTTGGATCTGTTTGGAGGACGGTTGAACTTCATTAGTAGAAGGGGTGGGAGTGAGGTACATTAAAAAACTCAGGTACAATAAAAATTGAATTAAAAATAAAATGTCTCTGTACTAGACTGTGATGATACTCCTTCATAACGATTGTTCATTTAATTAATGTATTGATGAGATTATTTGTAACTATACTATAAAATGTTTAAATTAAAATGTGATTTCAGCAGATAATGAAAACGTATTTCAGTTATACTCGTATTAACAAGAGAAAAGCGCAACACATGCAATTAAAATCTATAAAGTTGTATTTCGCTTTTCTCAATTTCTTTATTGCAGTAATCGATATTCATCTATTTCGACTTCACAATGTATGAATAATTAAGTATTTATAAATATACAATAATTATTAACATTTTGTGATCGAATTTTAGGGATATATTATTTACATTTTTATTTTATTCACGAAATAGTCCTAATAAATGTCACTCGAGGTCTGAGATTACTATAGATAATTAATATTGGGTTGAGCTCATTCTCATGTTCAAGCTATCTGAATCGCTACTTTCTGACACCTGTTTAGTTCGCGTGAATCGAATTTGCGTGATTGCAGATGCTTCGTGATGACAGAGCTCTGAGGTCAATTTAATGAACCTTCTGTTTACATTACACTATCACGTGAGACTAGACAGCTATTAAGAGTTCATAAGAATAGACGAAAAATCTTTATCAACCTAATAAAACATGTAGTTTATGTCCATAATGGGAAACTGTGCACAATTTCAGTTCGAATAATCGACTTTTTAATTAGTGTAAGAGTGGAAACGAAATAATCTGCAGATTTTCAGAGCGAATAGCTCATCTTGTATGGAACAAAAAACTGTAATACCATATTGCTGGAACGTTCGTACTTTCCTCAGTTTAACAAAATCTTATTCGGTAACTATGCGAATAGGATCGTGATTTTTGTCTATATCGATAGAAAATATGATAAAGAATCATTTACCCCTCTGTCGTATTTCCGCAGCTTGGATGGTTTTCGTGTAAATTTAATTCAAAACCAATAATTTGAATCCACTGACCAATGCGACCAGCTTGCAACATTGTAGCCAGAAAGGGAGATGGGAGGTAGGTCGCTAACACCGTATTCCGAATCTCACCGGACCGGTGGACAATGACGTCACGCTGCAGCGAAATAGGGACAAAACTGCTGGAAGGTTCGATGGCAAGTTGTCTGTGCTACGCTAGCAAGATTTTGCGAAATTTCCATACTGTCATGTCGTTCAAAGAAAAGAGAGCATAAACAATTTATTTCTTGAACCGGTAGTAATAACTGGTCCGTTGACATGTTCGCTCATATCATATCATATCATATCATATCATATCATATCATATCATATCATATCATATCATATCATATCATATCATATATCATATCATATCATATCATATTGTGACAGCGACGTGAGATTCGAACTCACGACCAGCGTCCCGCAAGAGAGCAGATCGCGCGTGAGCCGACACGGGCTTCACGGAGCACTGAGGGACGGCGCGCGGCGGAGAGAAGAGAGGGGAAAGGGCCTACGCGGCGAGGGAGTTTGCGCGCGCATCTGTTGCTGGCAGAGAGGAGAAGGATCTGGATTGTTCTCTGGAGTGCTATCTCTGGACACGCGTCGAACTTTCCAGGCTACGTCGCTGTGGTTATAAAAGAAGAAACGCGAGCGAACTTCAGCAGTTTTCAGTTTATTCAGCCATTCAGTGAGTAAGCCAGAGCAAGCAAGCCAGTCTTGTGTACCGGAGTTCGACTCGAGTGTGTGTCCGCAACTGTGTCAGCATCCGAAGGCCTGAGTTCGAATGCAGTGGACAGCAGTTGGAGGGACCTGAGTTCGAGTGCAGTGGACTGTCTCTGAAGGTCTGTGGTTCGAGATACTGTGAACTCTAGTGACTGAGCTAGAAGAACTGTGAACTGAGAACTGACAGTTCTGATTTGTAAATAGTGCTTTGTAAACATTAATTAAAATTAACAGTTCATTGTTGTTCCTAATAGTCCAAGTAAATTGTCATTGTCGTCAGTGGAGTGCTATAACGAATACTGTGTTGAGTGAAAATCCTATTGTTGACGAGAGCGTTTAAGGTGAATTGTAGAAAGGAATTATTGTTGAGATAATAAAGTTACATTGTTGTTTAGTTTAAAAAGTTACAATATTATATCATATCATATATCATATCATATCTCATATCATATATCATATCATATCTCATATCATATATCATATATCGTGTCGTGTCATGTCATATCATGTCATATATCATATATCATATCATATCATATATCAAATATATCATATCATATATCATGTCATATATCATATCATATCATATCATATATCATATATCATATCATATTATACATCATATCATATATATCATATCATATATCATATATCATATCATATTATACATCATATCATATATATCATATCATATATCATATCATATCATATATCATATATCATATCATATCATATTATACATCATATCATATATCATATCATATATCATATCATATCATATCATATATCATATATCATATCATATATCATATCATATCATATATCATATCATATATCATATATCATATCATATATCAAATATCATATATCATATCATATCACGTATCATATCATATATCATATCATATCATATCATATCATATATCATATCATATATCATATATCATATCATATATCAAATATCATATATCATATCATATCACGTATCATATCATATATCATATATCATATCATATATCATATCATATATCATATCATATCATATCATATATCATATATCATATATCATATATCATATCATATATCAAATATATCATATCATATATCATATATCATATCATATCATATATCATATCATATTATACATCATATCATATATCATATCATATATCATATATCATATCATATCATATATCATATCATATCATATCATATATCATATCATATCATATTATACATCATATCATATCATACATCATATCATACATCATATCATATATCATATCATATATCATATCATATCATATATCATATCATATCATATATCATATCATATATCATATATCATATCATATATCATA
Source organism: Periplaneta americana (assembly GCF_040183065.1). Lineage (NCBI taxonomy): Eukaryota > Metazoa > Arthropoda > Insecta > Blattodea > Blattidae > Periplaneta > Periplaneta americana. The sequence continues at coordinate 13,239,595 of NC_091119.1, read as the reverse complement.
TCATATATCATATATCATATCATATATCATATCATATATAATATATCATATATCATATCATATCATATCATATATCATATCATATCATATATCATATCATATATCATATCATATATCATATCATATATCATATCATGTATCATATCATATCATATATCATATATCATATCATGTATCATATCATATCATATATCATATCATATCATATATCATATCATATCATATCATATATCATATCGTATCATATATCATATCGTATCATATATCATATCATATATCATATATCATATCATATATCATATTATATCATATCATATCATATATCATATCATATCATATATCATATCATATCATATCATATATCATATCGTATCATATATCATATATCATATCGTATCATATATCATATCATATATCATATCATATATCATATTATATCATATATCATATCATATCATATATCATATCATATCATATCATGTCAAACGAAAATGTTCTCCTTTCGGGTAGGCAATGTTCATACTTCGGTAAACTTCTTTGAACTTCACAAGAAGTTCTAGCGCACACATAAAATGTGGCACACCTACTGTATGCGTATATTGGCATCATCCTCGCCTACCAAAACATGTAAATGTTTATTAATAATTTTGTAATACAGTCAGGTGAGGTGGTGTGGGTTTTGTGTTAATGATGTGGTTGTATGTTTAAATTTCCTGTACAGGTAGGCAAAACAGTTTCAATCACGCTAATAATTATTACTATCGATTATAATCGCTATCTATACAGTACATGTTACCATCAGTATTTTTTTCTGTTGTGTTCCTCGCTGACTATACCGATCGTGCCTGAGCGTGTGCTATCATCAATACCGCATAGCATAGCTAACCTGTTTTCTTCACTCGGTGATCAAACGCTGGTCTTTAATTACGAGTATTATAGCCTACAATATAATTCCCTGCATTCTTTAATACGTTTGACATGTTTAATTAGATAGACCCTCATGTTATTTAATATTATATATTAATAATATATAATATAGAATAGTGTACTATACAGGACTTTCATTTCAAAACTTCCTAGGGTAAATAACTAATTATTTAAATTGAATTCAGTTTAAATAAAAAAAACACCTCAATTTATATATTGAGGGGGGAGTCTGAAACCAGGCTTAATTGTATTTTAGATTTCACCCCCCACCCACAGCCTCCCCACTTTGAAATTTCAAATGGCACCCTTATATTTTTATACTTAAATATGAAAACATATTCAATTTTTGCACATTTTGTTTTCTACCGTCGCCTGGCAACCTGGATTGTTGTTATTGTTGATTAGAGCTTAAGGGAATAAAGCTACAAAAACTTATTGAGCATTTCTTGTAATAGTTGTGTTTGTGTATTAAATTATTTTAAAATGGCGTATACCCTTCAAGGGAGAGCATAAATCATCCTTATTGATTAAATTTAGAAAATTACACAAAATTCTACAATAAACTGTCTAGCTTTTATTAATCAGATAGTCTTTTAGTACTTTAATTTTTATTGTATTTGTAAATTTAATATTAATTGTAATTATAATTGTAATTGTATTCTTAATATTGTAGTTGTAATCCCTTGGTAGAGGGGAAGAGAAGTCCTGATGGCCTTATCTCTATCAGGTTAAATAAATATAAATAAATAAATAAATAAAATAAACTGTGTTTTCATCCTAGGTGCAATCAACTGATAATAACGAAAATACAGGTTGCCAGGCGACGATAGAAAACAAAAGAATGATGTGTATAAACAACTGAATGCTCTTTCATATTTTTAGGTATAAAAATATAGATGTGCCACTTGAAATAATTTCAAAGTGGGGTGGCAATTAAGCCTGGTTTCAGACTTCCCCCTCAATATATAAATTTACGTGTTTTTTGTTTAAATTGAATTCATTGTAATTAATTAGTTACTTAGACCGGGAAGTTTTGAGAAAGCCCTGTATAATATAATGTAATGTAATATATATATATATATATATATATATATATATATATATATATATATATAGATAATTGATAGCCGTCCCAACCAGGGTTTAATAATCGGCCTCCTAATCAATTCTAAATGAATATTTATGTTTAATTCAATTTTTCTTTAATAGAAACCCTAGTTAGGTAGGCTATCATTGAGAAATTTATTGGAAATGCAACAAACAATTTAGGCTACGAGACAAATTACATTTTATAAAGAATATAAGTGATGATTAATTATGCTAATCGATGACTTCTGTTGGTTGAGTGGAAGAGAAGGGTTTATGGCGTTAACTCTGCCAGTATAATTAAATCTACTAAATGAATAATATGATATGATATGATATGATATGATATGATATGATATATGATATGATATGATATAAGAAAAAGAGGAAAAAAGACCTTTGGGGAGGCCGAGACGTAGATGGGAAGATAATATTAAAATGGATTTTAGGGAGGTGGATATGATGGTAGAGACTGGATTAATGTTGCTCAGGATAGGGATCAATGGCGGGCTTATGTGAGGGCGGGAATGAACCTCCGGGTTCCTTAAAAGCCTGTAATATAATATAATAGAATATAATATAATAATGTAATATAATATAACATAATATAATATATAATATAATATAATATAATATAATATAATGTAATGTAATACTGTATAATATAATATAAGAAAAAGAGGGAAAATGACCTTTGGGGAGGCCGGGAAGTAGGTGGGAAGATAATATTAAAATGGATCTGAGGGAGGTGGGATATGATGATAGAGACTGAATTAAACTTGCTCAGGATAGGGACCAATGGCGGGCTTATGGGAGGGCGGCAATGAACCTCCGGGTTCCTTAAAAGCCTGTAATATAATATAATATAATATAATATAATATAATATAATATAATATAATATAATATAATATAATGTAATATAATATAATATAATATAATATAATATAATATAATATAATATAATATAATATAATATAATATAATATAATATAATATAATATAATATAATATAATATAATATAATATAATATAATATAATATAATATAATATAATATAATATAACATAATATAATATAATATAATGTAATACTGTATAATATAATATAAGAAAAAGAGGGAAAATGACCTTTGGGGAGGCCGGGAAGTAGATGGGAAGATAATATTAAAATGGATCTGAGGGAGGTGGGATATGATGATAGAGACTGAATTAAACTTGCTCAGGATAGGGACCAATGGCGGGCTTATGTGAGGGCGGCAATGAACCTCCGGGTTCCTTAAAAGCCTGTAATATAATATAATATAATGTAATGTAATGTAATATAATATAATATAATATAATATAATATAATATAATATAATATAATATAATATAATATAATGTAATACTGTATAATATAATATAAGAAAAAGAGGGAAAATGACCTTTGGGGAGGCCGGGAAGTAGATGGGAAGATAATATTAAAATGGATCTGAGGGAGGTGGGATATGATGATAGAGACTGAATTAAACTTGCTCAGGATAGGGACCAATGGCGGGCTTATGTGAGGGCGGCAATGAACCTCCGGGTTCCTTAAAAGCCTGTAATATAATATAATATAATATAATATAATATAATATAATATAATATAATGTAATGTAATGTAATGTAATGTAATGTAATATAATATAATATAATATAATATAATATAATATAATATAATATAATATAATATAATATAATATAATATAATATAATATAATATAATATAATATAATATAATATAATATAATATAATATAATATAATGTAATACTGTATAATATAATATAAGAAAAAGAGGGAAAATGACCTTTGGGGAGGCCGGGAAGTAGATGGGAAGATAATATTAAAATGGATCTGAGGGAGGTGGGATATGATGATAGAGACTGAATTAAACTTGCTCAGGATAGGGACCAATGGCGGGCTTATGTGAGGGCGGCAATGAACCTCCGGGTTCCTTAAAAGCCTGTAATATAATATAATATAATATAATATAATGTAATGTAATGTAATGTAATGTAATATAATATAATATAATATAATGTAATACTGTATAATATAATATAAGAAAAAGAGGGAAAATGACCTTTGGGGAGGCCGGGAAGTAGATGGGAAGATAATATTAAAATGGATCTGAGGGAGGTGGGATATGACGATAGAGACTGAATTAAACTTGCTCAGGATAGGGACCAATGGCGGGCTTATGTGAGGGCGGCAATGAACCTCCGGGTTGCTTAAAAGCCTGTAATATAATATAATATAATATAATATAATATAATATAATATAATATAATATAATATAATATAATATAATATAATATAATATAATATAATATAATATAATATAATATAATATAATATAATATATAATATAATATAATATAATATAATATAATATAATATAATATAATATAATATAATATAATATAATGTAATAATGTATAATATAATATAAGAAAAAGAGGGAAAATGACCTTTGGGGAGGCCGGGAAGTAGATGGGAAGATAATATTAAAGTGGATCTGAGGGAGGTGGGATATGATGATAGAGACTGAATTAAACTTGCTCAGGATAGGGAGCAATGGCGGGCTTATGTGAGGGCGGCAATGAACCTCCGGGTTCCTTAAAAGCCTGTAATATAATATAATATAATGTAATGTAATGTAATATAATATAATGTAATATAATGTAATATAATGTAATATAATGTAATATAATATAATATAATATAATGTAATACTGTATAATATAATATAAGAAAAAGAGGAAAAATGACCTTTGGGGAGGCCGGGAAGTAGATGGCAAGATAATATTAAAATGGATCTGAGGGAGGTGGGATATGATGATAGAGACTGAATTAAACTTGCTCAGGATAGGGACCAATGGCGGGCTTATGAGAGGGCGGCAATGAACCTCCGGGTTCCTTAAAAGCCTGTAATATAATATAATATAATATAATGTAATGTAATATAATGTAATATAATATAATATAATTAGTATAATATAATATAATCCAGTCCTTTGGACGAACTTTTCCTTCTTCAAAATGTATTAAGTATTAGTGTGCTTAAGTTTATTTACTATAAATAAGTGATGTAATCCATATAATATAAAACGTTATGTTGTGATGTATGATAGGATAGTATAATATAATGATGTAATACTAAACGTGTTTAAATAATAATTAAGAAATTATAAATCTGCACATAGTAGAAACTATACCTAGACAATGTGGAATCTGCATCATCTTGCAGCTTTTTGTTCAAAATGTTGATCGTAATTACCGTAGGCTACTGTAGACTCATAAATTGAGTTTTTACTTGCCAAACTTCTACGAACTTCAAAGTAACGTAATATGGTATTAACCGTAACGGCAGCCGAATAAAGTAACAACTCAGTGTATTTATTTAATAAATCGTTAAGTAGACTCGAGCTCAGAGACAAATATAAAGCTGTAAAGTAGAATTAACTGTCACATTGTGTTACCAAAATAGGCTCTACTAAAGAGAAACGTAGGCTACTGTGATTCGTGTAGGAAGATCTGCTTTAAAGTACTCACCGGAGACCCAGCTGCCGTTGAAACGCAACGGCGTGAACTCGTGGCCCAGAATATCCTGTAGTCTGAAGCGGTGACCTTTGACCCTTGGACCGTCATCTGGCGGTGTGAGCAGCACCACTGACGTCACGATCAGCGCTAGCACGATGACGATGACGAGCAGCGCGATGAGGATGCCTCGCCAGTTCCGTTGGTTCGGGTTGCTCGACACCAGCTCCTGGCACAAGGAACGTCTATCAGGCGTGCACAGGCATCAGAATGTATTGCCTCACATTCTATCACTTTCGAATCTTACTAGCTTAGGTATCTCAATTTCGAACGGGTGTCATAAATTGCACAGCCAATAATTTCATGGACCACTGATACGGAAAAGTGGATGACGGTTATGAAATCTTATGCACATCCACCATCGAAATGTAAGGGAAAGTGAAAAAGTAAAGATCATGTAGTCATCAAAGTTGAATGCGCAAAATCCTGAAAGATACAAGAGACGGAATCCTTTTATAAGATTACATTACTTATCCATCAATTATTCATAGATTTAAAAAAGGCATATGATTCGGTTAAGAGAGAAGCTTTATACAGGGACATCATTTTATTTTTACTAACATTTTTAATGATGAAAGAGTGATGGAACGGAGAAAAATTCTCTCCGGCGCCGGGATTTGAACCCGGGTTTTCAGCTCTACGTGCTGATGCTTTATCCACTAAGCCACGCCGGAGAATTTTTCTCCGTTCCATCACTCTTTCATCATATGATGACGCAGAATATCTGCATGGAAATATCATATGTCCTTCGGTACATCAAAATATATATGATATGCGTAATAAATCACTTTGTGATTTAAGACGGCGCCTATACCGTCGGATCCCGGCCAACCAGTCACTCATTTGAGTGCACCTCAACACATGTATGGACTTCGGTCCTGCGTTCATAGACATCTATGACGTAGTGCAGAGGGCGGCCACTAGAGGGAACCCAAGAGATGGAGCTTAATCTGAGACGATTCTAACCGGCGTCGGGGTTGTATCCGGCGTGGCTTAGTGGATAAAGCATCAGCACGTAGAGCTGAAAACCCGGGTTCAAATCCCGGCGCCGGAGAGAATTTTTCTCCGTTTCATCACTCTTTCATCATATGATGACGCAGAATATCTGCATGGAAATATCATATGTACTTCGGTACATCAAAATATATATAACATTTTTAAAATTAACTTGCCTATACCTCTGGATCAACGCCGTTTGCTACCCCCTTCCACGACTGGAGTTCGATGATACTGGCGTAATGTACAAACAAATCACTTTACTATGTATAGGAGGGAAGAAAAGTAGTTCATCCATTTATGTAAACTATGAAATATTGCGCTTTTGAGTTTGATCATTTTCATGAGGTTTTTGTTTAATCAAAATACAGTACAGTATTAAAAATGAGTGTTTTACTCACGAACTGAGCTGTCCATGTGGACGTATTCATTATGCAGTGTATATTATACTGTCTGTAGCACATTAGCGTACACTATAAAGAATGAAGTTAAATTGAAAAATAATCATAATGTGGATATTTAAACACATTTTTTAAAACTGTGGTCGTTCATTTCGATACAGGCTTCAGTTCTAATGTGCATATTATCGCACTATAGACTATTGTACAGTATCTAATCCCAATTACCAGTTTCGTCCTTCGTACTAGTAACTCATGTTGAAATAATTCTGTACCTTCTCTATAAAAGAATACCTTACGTCCTGTAAATTCAGTCTTCACATCTGCTCGATCCGAAAAGATAAAATTACTCATACATACTATCTGCTGTCCGTCCAATTGGTTATGTCTTAGGGTCGTAGAAAGGGAGAAAATCACGTGACAGTTAATTACTTAACGAGGCCCTTTTATTTAAATTATTTTAAACAGTTGTATAATATTACGTAGACGTCCAGTTCCTAACAGAAATTAATGTTCTCAGAAAAGAGCTAAGACAGCCTAGCCACTAGCTGGCAAATAAAAGCTGGTGGGGGAAACCGGGATACGACGTAGGCAAATGGACGACAGTACCTGTGCGAAAATGATTCAATATTGAAAGCTCTTTCGTCACTGGAAAACGCGAACATAATTTTGGAACGTACTCTTTACTACGACCGTAAGGCTACTATGACTGTATATGCGGTCTTGGATCTGTGTGGAGGACGGTTGAACTTCATTAGTAGAAGGGGTGGCAGTGAAGTACATTCAAAAACTCAGGTACAATAAAAATTGAAGTAAAAATAAAATGATGTCCCTGTATAATATTCTTATTAAATTTGGTATTCCCAAGAAACTAGTTGGATTAATTAAAATGTGTCTCAGTGAAACTTACAGCAGAGTCCGTATAGGCCAGTTTCTATCTGATGCTTTTCCAATTCACTGCGAGCTAAAGTAAGGAGATGCACTGTCATCTTTAATTTTTAACTTCGCTCTAGAATAGGAAAGTTCAGGATAACACGGAGGGTTTAGAATTGAACGGGTTACATCAGCTGCCTGTCTATGCAGATGACGTGAATATGTTAGGAGGAAATCCATAAACGATTAGGGAAAACATGGGAATTTTACTTGAAGGAAGTAAAGCAATAAGGTTTTGAAGTAAATCCCGAAAATACAAAGCATATGATTATGTCTCGTGAGCAGAATATTGTACGAACTCGAAATATAAAAATTGGAAATTTATCTTTTGAAGAGGTGGAGAAGTTCAAATATTGTGGAGCAACAGTAACAAATATAAATGACACTTGGGAGGAAATTAAACACAGAATTAATATGGAAAATGCCTGTTATTATTCGGTTGAGAAGCTTTTATCATCCAGTCTTCCGTCAAAAAATCTGAAAGTTAGAATTTATAAAACATTCATATTACCGGTTGTTCTTAATGATTGTGAAACTTGGACTCTCACTTTGAGAGAGGAACATAGGTTAAGGGTGTTTGAGAATAAGGTGCTTATGAAAATATTTGGGGATAAGAGGGATGAAGTTACAGGAGAATGGAGAAAGTTACATAACACAGAACTGCACGCATTGTATTCTTCACCTGACATAATTAGGAACATTAAATCCAAACGTTTTAGATGGACAGGGCGTGTAGCACGTATGGGCGAATCCAGAAATGCATATAGAGTGTTAGTTGGGAGGCCGGAGGAAAAAAGACCTTTAGGGAGGCCGGGACGTAGATGGGAAGATAATATTAAAATGGATTTGAGGGAGGTGGGATATGATGATAGAGAATGGATTAATCTCGCTCAGGATAGGGACCAATGGCGGGTTTATGTGAGGGCGGCAATGAACCTCCGGGTTCCTTAAAAGCCAGTAAGTAAGTATAAGATAAAGTAAGAACTTAATTTATGAGCTAATTTAATTCAATCTAGTCTATAATGAAAGTAAAGAATGACAAATCGTTAGTTTTTTTTTATGCTCGACCATGCCGAAATGTAGTAATTATACACGTGGTAGCAGACCTTTAATGCATGTCATTAAAGTACACCTACTCATTAAAGGTCAGTTCTTTCAGCCAATGACGACTCAGGTTACAACTGTTCAGCCAATGACAGGTCAGCTTTCTACCGTTATAAAACCGCAAGTATCGATTATTCTCGAATATGCAATCGAAAGAGAATTAGCGAAAAGTCACGGAGGCTGGAAATCCAATACTGTCGCAGAAGGTTATGGTCTGTTACTATAATAATTAGCGTTAATTGTAAATAATATTCAAATAAATTCAATTTGTCATCTCGTTTTTCAATGTCTAATTTAATTTCAATGTTATCTCTGTAAGTTCTTATGGCCTAGCAAGGTCAATGTGAACATCTGTTCCTCGGAAAAAATCAATACTTTCGCGTCTGCGCACATCTCACAACATACGGGACATTGGCCAAGGTCAGATACAAAGAAAATTAATAATATCAAGTTAGAAATATGGTCGAGCATAAAAAATCGTATGGAACTCGCCTATAATGGTAATTAAGAAGCTCGTATGAAAATTATGAAACTCGCTTGCGCTCGTTTCATAAATATCCATACTCGCTTCTTAATTACCTTCATTATAGGCTCGTTGCATAATGTACTAATTTACGTCAATTTGGAAATAAGCTCTTGAATTACATTTTCACGGTTAAATTTAATATTATGTTGACTTTTCTGCATTGGAAGGATGTAAAATATGGGCAGGCGCCATCTATAAAGAGCACAGCAGTCGATATCGTATCGTGCAAGCAGTCTTTGAAAGTCTCGCGAGATCCCTCCCTGGGGGGTTTTGCGGAATCAAGTCGGTACTAGCCTGTTCCCAGAAAATCCAATTGTTCTACTTTAATTTAATTCTAGACTTGAATGGTGACCATCTATTCTTCCAAGCCTTTAAAATAATATTATATATATGAAATTATTGTTGTCTCTGCTCCAGGCACAAACCCTCCTTCCTCTTAGTCACCTCCTCTCTTCTGAAAGCTTACAGAAGCAACCATAGTTTTTTATTATGGCACAGTCGAATTCTGTTGTGTAGCTTTCAACCCACAACACACAGAAAACTATTTATTCTATTTTCAAAAGACAGATTATTTATACACAATGCCAGGAAATAATGCAGCAGTAGTGAAATGGAAGACAGCGATAAGATCCTCGGAGAAACGCTTACCCGCATTGCTATATTCATAAAAAATTTCAAAAGATATATCAAGAAATGAAGCCTGGTCTCCGTTAATTTCATAGGTAATAAAAATAGTGTATGCAAGCAAACAAGAGCATAAAAACTAGATAGTCCATATTCTCCACATTTAATTCATCTTTCGTACTGGAAAAACTGTTTTCATAAACCTTAACTTTATGAAAGAAGTTTTATCTATATTGTTTCATGTCGTAACTCACAGGTGTGGAAACGTTTTCTGAATATTTTTATTGACCATAAACTTACATCTGAAATTGCACTCGGAGATTATCTTCTTAAACAATACGTTGCTACACTTAAATTGTAATTTATAGATAGAGATTGGTTAATTCAAAGAATATAATTACCTCGTGAGGGAAATTATGTTCCCTTAGTAATTTATTCTGTATTTCAACACCTCTAGTTTAGACATTTGTTTATTAAATATTTCTTGGTAGGCCTATATGATTTTAACGTATTTTTACACACGGTACTTCTGTAATAAATTTTAATGAAATTGACTAACAATATTCGTTAACAGTTTTCAAATACAAACATAATATTTCAATTTTTTGTGTTTTTGATTTGTTAAATTTATTGACGACGTTGCTAAATATGGAAATCAATTTACAAGTAGATATTACAGAAGAAGTTTTCAGAGTAGTTATTGGATTTAACTCCCAAAATATCTGATAGAAACTATGAACGCGAGCATGAGAAATATATTAAAGAAGATAAGAATACGACATATATTTTAGAAACAGTGGTTCTAATATAGCTATCGGAACAGATAAAATTAATTAAATTTTGCATTTCATTTGATGGATAGTTGTATTTTCTGATGTCTATTAGAATAAGTCAGTTAATTAAATTTTACATTTCATTTGTACGTTCAATTTTAATATTCAGAAGTAACTGCGTTAATGATTAATAATATATTTCCTTTCTTTATAAATTCTGTTTTAATTAATATTGATATTATGGAGTACCACTGTTATGAGTATAGACGTTAATTTAGTAATTGTTGCTATGGCATAAGAAAATAACATTTATGCTCGACCATGCCGAAATGTAGTAATTATACACCCGGTAGCAGTCCTTTAATGCATGTCATTAAAGTACACCTACTCATTAAAGTATAGGTGTTCAGCCAATGACAACTCAGCTTACAGGTGTTCAACCAATGACAAGTCAGCTTTGTACCGTTATAAAACCGCAGATATCGATTATTCTCGGATATGCAATCGAAAGAGAATTAGCGAAAAGTCACGGAGGCTGGAAATCCAATACTGCCGCAGAAGGTTAAGTTCTGTTACTATAATAATTAGCGTTAATTGTAAATAATATTCAAATAAATTGAATTTGTCATCTCGTTTTTCAATGTCGAATTCAATAATCAAGGTTATATCAAGTTTAACGGGATTACATCAAGATCAATGACATTATTGTTCCTCGGAAAAAATCAATACTTCCGCGTCTGCGCACATCTCACAATTGACGACCTAGAACAAGGTCACTTCCGATCTTATCAGATACAAATAAAATGTATACATCTGAATAATTTGAAGTTAGAAATATGGTCGAGCATAAAAAGTCGTATGAAACTTGCCTATAATGGTAATTAAGACGCTCGTATGAATATTATGAAACTCGCTTACGCTCGTTTCATAAATATCCATACTTGCGTCTTAATTACTATCATTATAGGCTCGTTGCATAATGTACTATTAATCTTCCTCAACTTGGTGAGGTTGCTAAAGACAAAGAAACAGCAACATTTAAGATGACATTAAAAATGCCTCACAAAAAATTTGTTTACAATAAACTAAAATTTACAGTAGATAATATTTCACATTGAATATTGAATGAATTCCATAATAATATATTTAGAAACAAGTTTATGTTACACCTTATGACATGAGTCAATGTTTAGGAAACGAATGAAGGGAGTTTCCTAATTTTCACGAAAGCAATAATTATATAATACTATAAACGTGTTACATACGTTATTTTTTGTATGCCAGCATTATAAGATAACTACTGGCTTGTGCAACAAATGCTGCAAAGTTAGTTAATTATAACTTCAAATAAAAGTTTTCATATTTATTTTCCAAAAAGATTACCAGACATTTTGAAATGTATTTGCTTCCATAATGATGAAGATGTAACAATTAAAGCAACATAATAACTCAATAATCCTGTCAAAAACATCTATTTTAAAAAGCTTCCTCTTTAATGTTTTTTATGCTAAATACTTTTTCTTGAACACATCTATCTTCAGTTCTTTGAGTTCTCCCTACAACAAAATGATATGTTTGGCAGCGATCTCAGATCTAATCGATTACACCAAAGGAATATGAAATTAATTTTGATAAGATGCAGCTAAAATAGAAAGCATGACTGAATTTTCTAATGCCTCTTCTATATTACTGTACTACATCCTAGAAAAATGAGAGAATCACACATATAAGTATCTACACCTCCCAGCCATTAAATATATCAGAAAGACCCAAACCACTTCAGTAATAACTGTAAAAATATTTCATTTTTAATAGCAATATTGTTATGTTATGTAAGTTTTGTAGTTTTCAGTAACTATATATATACTATAGCCGTTACTCTGTAAATTATAGATATTAAGAACTAATTTAAGATATTCTCTACGCCTACTTATATAACCCCAAAAGGGTTCACTTTCATATCATCGATATACCAATAGCATTAATGTATATCATTAGTGACAAATACATCATGGCAGAAAGTGTAATAATATTCAAATTTTAATGTAATAATGTCATCAAACCACCTCAAGTTTTGTAGTTTCTAAAATCAAATACACAGCTGCAATCAGAAAATTACACACCAGAGAATCAGACCTGTAAATTATTTTTAGTAAGTCTTGAGATGTTCTAAAAAAATTACACAAATGAAGATCCACATAGCTATTGGAACTATGGTGTCCGAGAATCTGAGCTCTAAATATGTCAGCATTCCTCCAGGTCATGGCCTTCGTGTAATATTGTTTATTGTAGTGTGTGTGTGTTTTGTTTTATTCTGAAAAGCCATTATTTCTCAAAACTGACGTCAGATGGATTTTGGAAAATAGGAAAATTATGTAGGAAAATTGACATTTCACTCAAAACTACTATTTTTTCTGAAAAACTTTGGGTTCTAAGCTTCAAAATGAGGGGTCATTTATTAAAACCGGTTCAGCCGTTTTCCCGTAATTTTCATTACCAGTTCAAATTATATATTACTAGTGGCTTGTGCAGCAAATGCTGCAAACTAAGTTCATTAGACGTTCAAATAAACATTTTTCAGATTTATTTTCAACGAAGAATACCAGACATTCGGAAAGTTATTAGCTTCCATAACAATGAAAGATACCTACTTTCTCTCGAGCCAATACTGAATAGAACCACGCATATAAATATCTACACCACACCGCCATTAAATATATGAAAAAGACCTAACCCCCCTTGATTAATAATTATAAAAATATTTGATTTTTAATAATATTATTATATTACGTAAGTTTTATAGCTTTCAGTAACATATACTATATATACTATATAGCCGCCACTCAGTAAAATATAGAAATCAAAATCTAATTTAAGTTATTCTATACATCTACTTAAATAACCCCAAAACGTTTCACTTTCATATCATCAATATAGCATTAATATGCATAATTAATGAAAAATAGTCACATTATGGCATTAACTACAATAATATTTCATTTCTAATGGTAATAATTTCATCAAACCACCTAGGTTTTGTAGTTTTTAGTATCCAATACACAGCTGTACCCACAAAATTACACAGCACAGAATCGAACCTGTAAATTATTTTTAGTAAGTTAAGTTTTTAATAACCAATTTAATTTGAGCTCTAAATATGTCAGCATTCTTGCATATCATGGCCTTCGTGTAATACTGTTTACTGTAGTATGTGTTTTATTCTGAAATGCAACACGGCCGACTTGATGTTCGCTTCGCTTTTCCTTTACAAAAAAGCGAAGGTAATATCAAGTCGGCCGTGAATGCTATTAGCTAGTTCTCAAAACTGACGACAGATGGATTTTGAAAAATAGGAAAATTATGTTTAAAAATTGACATTTCACTGAAAATTACTATTTTTCGGAAAAACTTTGAGTTCCAAGCTTCAAAATGAGGGGTCATTTATTAAAATCCGTCCAGCCGTTTTCGCGTAATTTCCATTACCAGTTCAAATCATATATATAGATATAGATTAATAAAGAAACAACATATCAAATTTGTAATGATGGGTTGTTTGATATAGTCTATGAAGGAAGGAGTTGCCATGACAACAATTATGTATGAAATATTATAGCGCAGCAAATCGTTTCGTAATAATTTTATGGCACAAGTTATAGCTACAGTCATAATAGAAGCACAGTCTGGTATATAAAGTCACAAGACTGAGTTGTTGAGGGTACTAGGAACAATAGACTGTGTCGGTACTATTTCGCATTGTCTGTGATGAGGCGATAGCAGTGATCCTAGTGGTTAGCATATTCCCTACGTATTGAGCTTCGTGACTGTATATAGCTACTAGACCAGACGTCTCCAAAAGCGTACTCGCGAGTAAGGCCCTGAACGGAACCGAAGCCAGTACGTAACGAGCGCGCTCCGCCTCACCCATCTCCACCTGTACTGTACTCAATGTTTATGCGCAAACGAAGAGCAGTGGCGGTGCCATTATCATTGTGTTGGTCGGCGTGTTCCACCTTTTGACAATGTCTTCTAATCATGGACGTAATACATTCAAGGATGAATAGGAAGAGAAATTTTTTTTGAGTTAGTGGGAAGAATGTAAAATGCTTAATTTGTTCGAAAATTCTTAAGGGTGTGTTAAAATTCAACATGCGACGACAATACTCGGCTCTTCACAAAGAATATCATGTAATTACAGGGATGTTGGACACGTGAAAATAATTTATTTTGTGGCTATCTGTATAACTGTTGGTTATACATAATAATCAGTATATTACAATACGTTTACACTCAATTCCGCATTATAAACATATAGTTTTTCGTTTAATTTTAGGTGAAATGCGTAGGCCTACAAATATTTTGATAAATATAAAACAAGAAAATACAAACACAAATCACACATGTATCCTCAGTCTTAAACAAAAAAAAGCTTTTTGCTAGCTATGTTTTAGCTTGGAATATTGCAAATCAATGAAGCCCTTTACATAAGCATCATTTGTAAAATCGTGCATACAGGACGTTACTAAAATACTGTGTCCTGAACAAAGTCAAAGTTTAAGAAAATTAAAATGTTTCCAATTACAGTTCAGAGAAGGAATTTCAAGATTGCAAATGTAGTTGAATCCTGAAGTCGAAACCACAATTAACCAGTTTGTAGCTTACTCACTTGCATTGGACGAAAGCACAGATAGAAATGACAAAGCTCAGCTAGCTATTTTTGTCCGAGGAATTAATGAACATTTTACTGTGTCTGAATGTCTTCTAGATGTAATTACAAAATACAACTGGAGAAGATCTTTTCCAGGCACTGAAAGGGACCATAGAACAGAAGAGGTTGAATTTGCAATGGCTTGTGTCTATAGCAACAGACGGGGCTCCAGCTTCATAGTATGTCAAAGTAATATACAAACGTATGATATTTCTTATTCTTTTGATGCTATTATTTGTAAATTTAAGCAGGTCGTTGCCGCGATCCCCCACTGATCGCTCCTATCTGTTGAGGTACGAGTCTCTTCCCCTTTTCTGCCCTTTCAGCACGCTGTGTTCGGCGGGCAGCATCGAGAGCACGAATCACGATACGCTTTTTGGAGACCTCTGTACTAGACTGCGATAGAAAGTAAGTCATGACGTTTCAGTTGCCATGGTAATATAATGTGGAAATTAAGTATGATTTTCACTAACGAAAAAGACTCTTTATATTGCTGGAGTACAAAAAATGTCGTTTTACGAACGATTTTGAGTAATAATAAAGACCATTGAAATGGTGTTGTAAGAATCAGGGATTAGCTGAAAGTAATTTATTAATGACTATTACACTCTTACTACGTCATACTACTTTTTACCAATAAAACGGTATGAAAGGACGTATTTCAACCAATCATGGCTGCTTATCGCACAGTTTTATCGCGTCCCTAGCATTTGTTTCTTCGTTTGCCAACATTTGAAACTGCGCTGATCTGGACGTCAAAATATATATATATATAATTACAAACCACTCCAGTCGATGCACAGCAGTTTCAAATATGACTCGCATTGGCATTCAAGAACAAGAATTAATAAAAATCACTGATCATACCTATGCATCTTCTGAAATCCGATTTACAAATAAATGAAGAGCACCATTCGGAAATCCTGAATAAGTTGAATACACCATGTAGGCCTAAATCAACGAGTTCCACTTCTATTACCCACACGTCCAATATAACATCAATTGAACCACCAACCACATTCAAATTTGAAAATTGTACATTCAATGATCATTACTTTTAAAATTATTCATTCGGAAATTCTGAGTAAGTTGAATACACCATGTAGGCCTAAATCAACGAGTTCCACTTATATTACGCACACGTCCAATATAACATCAATTGAACCACCAACCACATTCAAATTTGAAAATTGTACATTCAATAATTATTCCTTTTAAAATTATTCATGTTTATTTTTTATGTCATCGTCGTTAATTAAAACTTTTATAACACTTGTGTATATTAGTTAGGTTATGTTATAGCTTCTGCTATATGATATTATGGATAGTCACGTATCAGAGATTGTTTAATATTAAGATTTATTGAAAATCATCTGTCAAGTGACGTTGGTTACTGGGATTCGGATAATTGAAGTGGAATGTTGCATTTTAATAAAAAATGAAACTGAATCAACAAAGCCTTCTTGATTAGTAACATTGCCATCGTGTATAATAGATCGAGAACTTCTCGACGAGAAGGCATTGCTCACTACTGCCATCTGGCATGCATCTAGCGTAATATTTGTAATGTTGAGATGGTACAATAATACATTTGAAGACAGTTGTATTTTCGTAAGGCAATTAATATTTTATTGTATTGGAGTACTTCGTTACTTCTAATCTTTATATACTTTCTTCTAATCGTGTAATAGTCAATTAAATCCCACTCGAGTTTTGATTTTCTCTAGATAAATCAAAACGTCTAGTGAGATTACTGTTGAAAAAAATATCTGAACGTCACAAAGTTTCAATGTTTAAATCTAAGAACTGAGTTTAGAAAAGTGGCTACCTAACGTAATTTATTATTGAAAAAAAGGACCTGAACGTCATATCGTTCCTTTGTTTAAGTTAAAGAACCGAGTTCAGAAAAGTGACTAGTTATTAGTAATTCAATGTTGAAAAAATGTACGTTACAAAACTCTGTTATTTAAATCCAAGAGCCGAATTGAGAAAAGTGATTAGCTAGTAGTAATTCATTATTACGTACCTATATAACGCCATATCTTTTCAACAGAATCTCATTTAGAGACCAAAAAATTGACACGTGATAATGGAGCAATAGTGGAAAAAGAAAGGGAAACCTAATCGCTCGGGACCCTGAAAAGGACCGAACTGAGGTTTCCTTCATTGAGAATTCGCCAGTTGGGCCTGTCTATAACTGATTTCGTTCATGAGGAATTAAACAAAAATAACAGAATTAGGAGAATTGCGTGACGTTGGGGTCCATCGTAACTTCACAACAGCTGAAGGTATGTGTTCCCTGTGGGGAAGAACAAGAATAAAAAAATGTGTAGCCTATAATGTTGATTCAAAAACTGTATTTATTGTATCCATTGTACGTTGCGTGTGTATTTATGTTTAAACGAGTTAAAATCTACATATTGCGCTCAAGTCAAAGGAAGTGGAATTGTATAGGCTGTGTATTTTAAATAGGCCTAGTATTTTCACAATATACGCCACTGCAAATATTCCCAGGTATGGTTTATATCTGTCTGCATTCATGGTTTAAAACGTGAATAAAATATTTCTAAAAAAAAAAAACTACAGATATCCTTTAAATTAACGTCCTTTGTTTAAAACACTCGATTCAAATTTCAGTGTGTGCATGTTTCACTCAATACAAATGTACCAATAAAAGTACTTTAATTAAAAATAAAATAATTTCAATTGTATTATTGTCTGGTTAAAAGATGAACTCATTCTAAAGCCTATGAGTGTATTTTATCAAGGGAACTTGGTTTTTTAAAAAAAGGAATTAATTTGCAAGCTCCACTAAATTTAATACAAGTATGCTGGCCAACAAATGTTTCGCTCAGGTTAGAGTATCGATCATTGCAATAAGCCTCAGTCTGGTTGACGTGCTAAAGGGTCGTCCCTAACCCGCCCTAGCCACCTAGCCACCGTTCCCTCTATAATAATAATAATAATAATAATAATAATAATAATAATAATAATAATAATAATAATAATAATAATAAATCTGTAGCTGAAATTTTTCTAGTAGTTTACGATTTTCTAAAAATAATTGGTCCTAACATATATAATTAACCACCCTGAAACCGAAAATCGCCTTTTTTAAATTTTTGTATGTCTGTCTGTCTGTCTGTATGTTTGTTTGTTACCTTTTCACGCGATAATGGCTGAACTGATTTCGATGAAAATTGGAATATAAATTAAGTTCGTTGTAGCTTAGATTTTAGGCTATATGGCATTCAAAATACATTATTTAAAAGAGGGGTTATAAGGGGGTCTGAATTAAATAAATCGAAATATCTCGCTTATTATTGATTTTTGTGAAAAATGTTACATAACAAACATTTCTTTAAAAATAATTTCCGATAAGTTTTATTCTTTGAAAAATTTTGATAGGACTGATATTTAATGAGATAAATGAGTTTGAAAATTAAAATAACTGCCATCTAAAGCGGTGTAATGAAATAAACAAATGAATTCGTCTATACGGGGCCTTGGTCAACAACAATCGAAAGCTATGAATCATAGCCTACAGAGAATGTTTCTGTGTTTAATATCGGAAGCTAAATTAACCGATTTGTGTAATTAATTATTATTTCACCATTGGAAAGTGTAGTTTCTCTATATGGACATAATGCTATAATGTTATTACAGTAACTTCGGAGTGAATTGAGGACAGGTAAGATTAAAATAGCTTCTTATGCACAAACAACTTGATAGGCTATTCTGTGTATTCGTTTCCTGTATTTCTTAAAATAATGTTTATCTCAGAGAATTAACGAACCACAAGAGTGTATTGATTTAGTATGCAGTAATAATACGTTAGCTTAGCATTCCATTATTTTATAATTCAAATTTTAACTATGCTCAATTGAATCGTGTTAAAATACATAAAATACATATGCATTAAATGCAATGCAAAAAATTTGGGTAATGATCCAAGCAGATTACGTTGCGCTGTTGTAAAATAAAATTTGTTCCTCCTGGGATTCAAGATCCCCCATAACAAATTAAAAACTTACTTATCGGTGTACATCCGTTATCAACACATTTTTTTATATAATATAATTTAAGTTATTTAAGTTATTTGAAGGGTTCAGAACCATAGTGGCCCAAGCGCCATTTACTGAATACGTAGAAAACAAGGGTTAAAATTAATTATTATCATAATTCAATGGAAACATATAGCAAGTAAAATAAAGTATACACATTAAAACTAAATTAAATGTCAGTCTTCATTAAAGTATGGATGCATGTAATAAAAATTAAGAAATATGTTAAAGGAATTGTCATTGCACCAAATGAGTGGTCTCTGGTCCAAAATGATCGCATTTTAATTATTTAAATACAATTTAAATTAAGTAACATATTAAACGATTTATCCTTGTATCAAACACGAATGTTCCCTGGATCAAACGTCCTATTTTAATTATGTAATTACTTTATATTTATTTCTATCGGGTGCAGCGGAGCGCACGGGTACGGCTAGTTACAAATAAATAATTCGTGATTTATGAGGTTTTAAATTTAATGGGTAGACATTACTATGGAAATAGACTCTTATTATGAATCTTACTTTCAATAATTTAGATTTTTTTTAACTTCTCTGGTGTCCTTAGGAGTGAATATAAATAAATGTTGCTGTAATATTGTGTTTTTTTTATTTTAGTAGGTTATTTTACGACGATTTATCAACAGCTTAGGTTATTTAGCGTCTGAATGAGATGAAGGTGATAATGCCGGTGAAATGAGTCCGGGGTCCAATACCGAAAGTTATCCAGCATTTGCTCATATTAGGTTGAGGGAAAACCCCGGAAAAAACCTCAACCAGGTAACTTGCCCCGACCGGGAATCGAACCCGGGCCACCTGGTTTAGCGGCCAGACGCGCAGACCGTTACTCCACAGGTGTGGACAATATTGTGTTAGGACATTAGGTAATCAAATGGAGTAACTGAGATATTTCGGTTATTTTAACTGCAGTGAGAGAGACCTCGATATCAACGTTAGAATTAGAGATTTTAGCAATATTGTGAAACATTGAAATGAAACTTCTAGAATACTACCAAAATAAAAATCAGCTCTCTTATAGTACAGTATTATGAAGAGCAATTCCTTCAAATTGTGTATTATATGGAGTATGATATTGAATTTTAACAGAAAAAAATAAATAATTGATTAAATGGCGATCTTACTCCTGTTAATTATGTAAGCATGTGCGGCTTACAGCTGTTTCGGTGCTACTTGACACCATCCTCAGAGCCTTTTGTGTCTCGGCGTCATCTCAACTACGCTGCCTGTTGTGTGGGTGCGTACGTGTGATGGAGAGTTGTGTCAAATAGTGTGTGTGTTCTGATATTAATTTGTGTGTTGAGTTTTTGATTAGGGTATGTTTTAGTGTGTCTGTATATTTCATATTGTTCTAGTGTGTTGAGTTTTTGGTTTTTGGGTTGTATGTGTAGGATTTCCATGTCTGTATTTATGTTATTGTATGTGTGGTTGGCATTAGTTATGTGTTCGGCACATGCTTACACAATTAACACGAGTAAGATCGCCATTTAATGAATTATTTATATTCAAGTGTTAAAAGTAATGTACGAAAGATTCAACATAGAAAAAAATTGTATGAAATCTTTAAACAGTATAAATAATTCATGGTAATGGATTAGCAAATGAAATAAAAGTATTTAACAAAGGCATTGTTAATTGAAAAAAGCATAACAGACAGGCAAAAGCAACTGAAACATAAAAAAGGCTCTGCAAGTTTAAAGAGAGATTTTTTTTTATAAGCTAATTTAAATGATATTCATGCAACACACTTTGTTATTGGTTACACATTACCTCCAAGGTACATATTTAATTTTCTGATGTTAAACTCTGACTGAACGTAATAGTTTCATTACATTAATTGACTTAAGTGGAGCACGTTTGAAGGAAGCTTGTGTAGATGGACTGCGTCTACCAGAACTGTAGTATCACTTTTCATTACTTGACAGATTTATTAATTATTTTATATCCTGTAAGCCAGTATTTAGAGGCAACACACGTTTGAACTTTCCACTAATGGCTTTTGGGTGTGCGAGAGCAGATTTTAATCTACTGCTAATTCCGATTATAATAAAGTAAGTTCTTTAAAGAGTTGTGTGTGGAATAGTAAACATTAAGCTCACACACGAGAAGGGTAAATTGAAAATAAAAATGTTGCTAATAAGATAACTTAAAATGTCAAATAAAAAATAAGTAAATAAATAAATAAAAAACAATAAATAGATAATAAATAAAAGTAAAAAGAAATAGAATAAAGAAATACATAAAAGAATGAAGGAATAAAGGAATAAATTAATGAAGAAATAAAAGAAGGAATGAAGGAATAAAGGAAGAAATGAAGGAAGGAATTAAGGAATGAGGGAAGGAATAAAGGCATAAAGGAAGGAATAAAGCAAGAAAAAAGGAAGAAATGAAGGAAGGAGTGAAAGAATGAAGGAAGGAGTGAGGGGATGAAGGAATAAATTAATGAAGGAATAAAAGAATGAATGAAGGAATAAAAGAAGAAATTAATGAATAAATGAAGGAAAGGAATGAAGTAATAAAGGAATAAATGAAGGAATAAAGAAAAAAATTAAGGAAGGAATGAAGGAATAAAAGAATGAATGAAGGAATAAAAGAAGGAATTAAGGAATAAATGAAGGAAAGGAATTAAGGAATAAAGGAAGGAATGAAGGAATAAATTAGTGAAGGAATAAAATAATGAATGAAGGAATAAAAGAAGGAATTAAGGAATAAATGAAGTAAAGGAATGAAGGAATAAAGGAAGTAATGAAGGAATAAAAGAAGGAATTAAGGAATAAATGAAAAGAATGATGGAATAAAGGAACAAATGAAGGAATGAAGGAATAAGGAAAGGAATAATGGAAGGAATGAAGGAAGGAATAAAGTAAGAAATAAAACAAGGAATGAAGAAAGGAGTGAAGGAATGTAGGAATAAATGAAAGAATAAAGGAAGGAATGAAGGAATAAAGGAAGAAAAAAAAGAAATAAAACAAGGAATGAAGGAAGGAGTGAAGGAATATAGGAATAAATGAAAGAATAAAGGTAGGAATGAAGAAATAAGGGAAGGAATAAAGGAAGAAATAAAACAAGGAATGAAGGAAGGAATAAAGGAAGAAATAAAACAAGGAATGAAGGAAGGAGTGAAGGAATAAGGGAAGGAATAAAGGAAGAAATAAAACAAGGAATGAAGGGAGGAATGAAGAAAGAAATAAAACAAGGAATGAAGGAAGGAGTGAAGGAATAAGGGAAGGAATAAAGGAAGAAATAAAACAAGGAATGAAGGAAGGAATAAAGGAAGAAATTAAACAAGGAATGAAGGAAGGAGTGAAGGAATAAGGGAAAGAATAAAGGAAGAAATAAAACAAGGAATGAAGGAAGGAATAAAGGAAGAAATTAAACAAGGAATGAAGGAAGGAGTGAAGGAATATAGGAATAAATGAAAGAATAAAGGAAGGAATGAAGGAATAAGGGAAGGAGTGAAGGAATAAGGGAAGGAATAAAGGAAGAAATAAAACAAGGAATGAAGGAAGGAATAAAGGAAGAAATTAAACAAGGAATGAAGGAAGGAGTGAAGGAATGTAGGAATAAATGAAAGAATAAAGGAAGGGATGAAGGAATAAGGGAAGGAATGAAGGAATAAGGAAAGGAATGAAGGAATAAGGGAAGGAATGAAGGAATAAGGGAAGGAATGAAGGAAGGAATGAAGGAAGGAATAACGGAAGGAATGAAGGAAGGACATTTACACAGTATAAGGCAACAATTAGTTGCTGATATAATATAGATTAATTTAAGTATAAGAACTAACACTCCACGATTATCTGATTAAATGATTGCGTACATTTACAAATTGATATGTATAGAATATTATGTTCTAATTTTTTTTAAGACTCTGATGACCTTATATTTGAAGCATCTTATGGCATGTGAACACAGTCTTGACTAACAAGTGAGCTCAAAGCTTAAATCCATTATATGAGCCAGGAAAGTAACTAAGCAGCTAGCTGGCAAAGTTTCTACAGGTGAACCGATAGCTTTATTGCAGCCATTACACGAAATGAGTGGGCGTTGTACGACCTGCTTCCTACACGTGCATTAAAATTCAGTTATTATTCAGACTGGGGCGTTTACTTCGTCGACCTGCAGACTATACTCGCTTGTAGGTTAGTTATCTGGTAAGAACAGCCATACGAAGAAATTTCCGTCGAGGTAGCTTGCTGAAATTTGACACATCCCGAAATAAGCATTCGATTTTTGATAACTGTATGTCTATATATTAGTGGTAGATTTTATGGATCAAATTTAGCGGGTTTGCTTTACGACAGATAAACGATTTATCACCCCTCTAAGCGATGGGGTTTTTCTATGTTGCCAAATGAATAAGGTGAAATGAACATAACCTAGGATTAGATCTCTATCATCAGTAAGAACGAAACGATCGGAAATAAACCTGAAAAGAAATAACGATCATGATGCAGGTTGCATTTTTTTCAAGTACAAGTGGAGATTTGAATGATCGCTTAATATTTTTTTAGTTGGTTATTTAACGACGCTGTGTCAACTATTAAGTTATTAGCGTCGAAGGGATTGGTGATAGCGAAATGGTATTTTACGAGATGGAGGAATGAATATTTATTTAGGGTAATTCCGGGTTAGATGGCCATAGTTTTCTAAATCACTTATAATGGGATAACCGATTGGTAAAGAAATACGAAACAAATCAAATACGTTTCTTTAAGGTTATATTTCACCACTACAGTGCCTCAGGGCGCATGGGATTCACTGATGTAATAAAAAAAACATGTTTGAAATAATATAGGCCACTGGCCATCTCACTAAACATATGTGGGTGAGATGGCCATAGGAAGTAGGGATAGATGGCCACCATTATTTTTAAGTAAATCCATAACAATGTTTTGTAAAACAATGAGGTTTTATGCACTGGACACATAAATGTAGTGTCTATGTGCATAATTATGATTGTTTGGAATTTTTTAACAACTTGATTTTTTGTTTTTTTTTTTTCCCCTCTTTTAGTGAATTTTCCTTAAAACAACACAGGCATAAATTGAAACGCTTACGAACACATAATAATAATCCGAGGCACGACAGCCCATGAAGGACTATGGTCGGCTAGCCAACTACTGGCCTCACGTCCACATGCTGAAGCAGAGGTGGACGATCATCCACCAAAATGGAGGTATCGTGTGATTAGCACGATGATCCCTCCAACCGTTACAGCAGCTTTTCGTAAACGGATTTCGCTATTTATCGTAGCTCCCCAAGTGCATCACGATGCTGGGTGGGCATCGGTCCCATACACTGGCCGAAATTTCATGAGAAAATTTCTTCCCCCACGAGGACTCGAACCAGCGCGAATTCCGTAACATGAGTCCTAGGCAGGATGCCTTAGACCACGACGCCACGGCGCGGGACCATATGAACATGTTAATGAAACAAAATCCTAAAAGGTCAAAGTAACAATATCTTTTCCAGTTGGTTATCGGGATAGGAAGTGTCTCACAAGTAAACATTCTGATGGGAGCAGATACAATTACATGGAAAGATTTATTGAAACAGATACATTAATTGTTGTGGTAATTGTCAAAGTATCTCCCATTGAAATTGAGACATTTGTCACACTATTTAACGACGCTGTATCAACTATTAAGTTATTAGCGTCGATGGGATTGGTGATGGCGAGATGGTATTTTATGAGATGGAGGAATAAATATTTATTTATTCATTTACTTATTTATTTATTTATTTACTTATTAATTAATTAATTAATTTATTTATTAATGTATTTATTTATTTACTTATTTATTTATTTACTTATTTACTTATTTGTTTGTTATTTATTTATTTGTTTATTTACTTACTTATTTATTTATACTTATTTATTTATTTATTTATGTATTTATTTATTTAATTACTTACTTATTTATTTATATTTATTTATTTCTTATTTATTTATTTATGTATTTATTTATTCATTTGTTTATTTACTTACTTATTTATTTATTTATTTACTTACTTATTTATGTATTTATTTACTTATTTATTTATGTATGTATTTATTTATTTACTTACTTACTTATTTATTTATGTATTTATTTATTTACTTACTTATTTATTTATTTATGTATTTATTTATGTATTTATTTATTTATTTATTTATGTGTTTATTTATTTACTTACTTATTTATTTATTTATGTATTTATTTATGTATATATATATATTTATTTATTTATTTATTTATGTATTTAATCTGGCGGCGATAAGACCATCAGGCCTTCTTTACCACACCACCAGAATACAAATAGACATATACAAGAAACAAATGCAGAGAGAAGAAGCAAATAAGAAATATAAATAAAATTACAGAACAGAAAGCACAAATGCAAAAAGAATGAGAGAAATAAAATATATAGTAGGAAGATAAGATCACAATGGGCACAAAAGGTACTAATACAGTATGTCTACCTAATATATTTATAATCAATACTCGATCACAACGCGATAACACGCTAGAAATTCCACTTCACATATCATCTCTGTATTCCTCATCTTTCACTGTTGCTAACTCTCGTCATGGAACTCTCTGCCGCCTGAAGTCAAGGGCTGCCGAACATTGAAATCTTTCAAATCCAAGTTAGAAAATTATCTTATGACGAGTTGCCAAACTAACTTACTATTATGACAAGTGTTGTATTGCATGTTTCCACGTATTCACATTTTTTTTATGTTGTAGTGATATTGAACTTATTTTATATTTTTGTTTGCATATATTCCGATAACGGTATATCTATAATGTGATAGGTTGAGCTGTATATAATCATAATTTTCCTTACTGTGTGTACCTAAAAATATTATATTCATTGTGCTTTGTGCTGCACTATTTTATTATTATTATTATTATTATTATTATTATTATTATTATTATTATTATTATTACCACGATTCTTATTTTATTATTATTATTATTATTATTATTATTATTATTATTATTATTATTATTAATTGTCTTGTTTTTTTATACTTTGTATGTCTAATTTATTTTGACCTTCTGTTCACATTTTATTATGCTTTTTTCTTTCTTTCTGTATGTTATATTATGTCTGATTTCTACTTACTTGTTGTTTACATTTTATTATTATTATTATCTTATTCAGTTTTGTGTGTAAAATTGTAGTGTACTTAGTAAATTTGTAGTGTTTTTTGTAACGCAGTTTTACTCCTGGTTGAGTGTTAGAGAAGGCCATATGGCCTTAACTCTACCAGGTTAAATAAATTATTATTATTATTATTATTATTATTATTGTTATTATTATTATTATTATTATTATTATATTAGTGATTAAGAAAAATGATTAAATATCTAGAAGTAAGTAGCTGACTGTGCAAATATAAAGAGGAACAAAACACTAACAATTTCGAAACATTTGGATTAAGTTAGAATACTCAGTTTACTGCCTTGCACTCTACGCAATACGAAAATGCTTAATCTTTCTGCTTTCTTTAGACTCAAATGCATTCTACTAAATGGACGGAACAGTGTATTAGGTACGAGTATTGGCACGGTGATAATAAAGTAACAAAATATAATGGATTTCAGCAATGAATAAACTTTTCACAACACGAAGTAATCAGAACTCATTATAATGCGTTAACACGCATACGTGTGAAAATCAGACACCTGGCGCTATACCATATAGTGATGTGGTGAACTACATTATCGACTTCCTCTCGAAACTTTCTACTTCATAAAACTCTCACTTCGACTCCTTTCATTGCCTGTAGAATTCTGAAGACAAGAACGGAGATAGCAGAGCTGTCGGAGGCTATTAGTTCCGCAACACGCGCGATTATGTCTTGTGCAAGCCCCCAAGTGTCAAGAACAAAAGCCCAGAGATGTCACACCTGACCACGGAATTGATCCAGGCCTCCCAATAGGTTGGGCTTAATGAGTGCAATCTGCCTTTGTGTCGCTTTGCTGTTAGTCATTGCAGAGCCGCGTTTCTTGGGCTTCCTCAATCAGCTCTACTCTCTGATAGGGCTTCAAAGCAACTCAATGACAGTTATTCTAGTATTAATGGTTGGAGTTACTTATTAGCTCCAAGCAGATACTGTCTATGTTAACTCTAATCATATGAGCAATAAGTGTCATAAAATACAGCGTTCAATGCAATCTAGCTGTATTGTAATCAGCTATTCCAGTTGTCACTGATGTTACAGAAGAAGAAGAAAGTTAGCTTTCCTTATGAAAAGGTTGCCAGATTTGACAAAGCGTATTACATATAATTTGGAAAGGTAAAATGATATGCATTTGAAACGATGAGGGAATCGAATATACAAAATGTCAGAAAAATTTGCCTAAAGGAACGGCAAGGGTTAAGAACGGATTTTATACAATTTGGCGTTTTCCTAACTATATAAGTACAATTGACTGAACACATGTGAAAATACAATCACCAGGTGGAGGAGATACAGAAATCTTCAGAAATCACAAGGATTTTTTTTTTCAATTAATGTGCAAACTCTGTCTGATTCTTCCTTGTTGATTCGAGACATTGTAGCTAGGTGGCCAGGCTCATCTCATGACACATATTTTTAATTCTTCAATAATTAAGAGGCGATTTGAAGATGGAGAATTTGGTGCAGCGATTCTAGTTGGAGATGGTGGATATGCTGTACAAAATTATCTCATTACACCACTGACAATTACACACACGCCAGAGGAACAACTTTTTTCAGGAGGCCATCATAAGGACTAGAAGTCCAGTAGAGAGGAGCTATGGGGTGTAGAAAAGAAGATTTCATGTTTTAGCTACTGAAATCAGACTAAAATTGGACAGAATTCAAAGTGTAATTGTGGCTATTTTACACAATATAGCTTGCAATGAGAATGAAAATATATCTCCTGTTACTGATGACCAGTTGGATGTCATTAACGCTGTGCATAACTACCCTCAAGCAGCTAACAACCACCCAAATGTAGCAGAAAATGTCAGACGAAACCACCTTATCCATCAGTACTTCAATGATTTGTTGGTGAAGCAGTGAAGGAAGAGATTAAATTAACATAAAATAAGTTTCATTCACTGCAGTACATGTAACATTGTTTATTATTCATGTTAAAATTGCATATTTTCACAAGTATATAATAACTTTACTTCACTGAAAATTGCATTACCAGCACCTTATCCATCTGTACGTTCATGACTAAAATGTGTTTGTGAATCAGTGAAACAAAGGGATGAAATTAAGATAGAGTAGCGTTTGTGCTCATTTACAGTTAAGAAAGGGGGGGGGGAAATATCATCAGGTAGGTTAGAATGATATGAATGCCATATACTGCGAAAAAAATAATAGTACGGATTTACGTATTGGCATTGATATCTAAACCAATCAACAGCCATCGGTTAAGATAACTTGAAATTTCCATTATCACTCCCATACAAATGATTTCTCAATATCTGAACCGATCCTTTGAGGGCACTAATGGCTATTTCCTTCACAATGCTGTGTGTTAGCCCCAGGTTTTTACATTTGTTGGCAAAGAAGGAGGGTATGGTACCTCGTGCTCCCACCATCAGGCCTATTACATCAATGTGTTAAAATGTTATGTTTTATTTAACGACGCTCGCAACTGCAGAGGTTATATCAGCGTCGCCGGATGTGCCGGAATTTTGTCCCGCAGGAGTTCTTTTACATGCCAGTAAATCTACTGACATGAGCCTGTCGCATTTAAGCACACTTAAATGTCATCGACCTGGCCCGGGATCGAACCCGCAACCTTGGGCACAGAAGGCCAGCACTATACCAACTCGCCAACCAGGTCGACTACATCAATGTGGGACAGGCTATATTTATCTTTATAGAACGGGATTGTTGGTTCATAGATCCGTTTCTTTTCACTGTCCACCTCATGCAGTTGATTTGCATGTGTCTCAAATCTGATGGTGGGATCGAGAATGTATGCCGAGTTGTTCTTAATGGCAATGATATCAATTCGCCGAGCACTTCCTTGTGTGGCTAGTCCCTGCATCTCTTGATGGACTGTAAACCCTACTTCCTTCAGTGCCTCGGCCAGCATGGTGACGGATGTTGCGATGGGCCTCACTATAGAGGCAGAAGCCAAGGATATGGGGAAGAGTTTCAATCTCGCTGAGACATCGCCTACAGCGGGTACCATCCCGACTTCTACCCGGTACAGTCGGACCGGAGCAACATAGCCTACCATTTTAAGGGCGTCTATCCATTCCGAGAGGGTTAGACCTTTGTGATTTCTTATCCAGCTGTTTGCTATTTTCAAACCCTATACGATTATTGAATATTAAATGACTTTTGTCAACTTTTATTATTAGAATCAATTTAGAAGTTCATATCATTTTACAGAAGAAGAGTTGTTTGAATAAAATTTATTATTATTTACAGAAAACAAAGAAAAGATTCCGTCAGGGATGTTACAAGATTTTTGTATGTACGTATTTATTTACACTGCAATAGGGATATCCTGAACTACCACCAACAGATAGCGCACATGTACTTTGAGGGATGCGCTTTGCGTGTGCATTTGTTTATATGAAAATTGGAATATAAATTAAGTTCGTTGTAACTTAGATTTTAGGCTATTTGGCATTCAACATACTTTATTTAAAAGGGGGGTTATAAGGGGGCTTGAATTAAATCGAAATATCTCCCTTATTATTGATTTTTGTGACAAATGTTACATAACAAAAGTTTTTTTTAAAAATGATTTCCGATACGTTTTATTCTATGTAAAATTTTGATGGGACCAAATTGCACCAAAAACGGATGTTCTCTGAACCAAATGATAATATTTTAATTATTTGCATATAATAACAATTAAGAAATATGTTAAAGGAATTTTCATTGCACTAAATGAGTGGTCTCTGGACCAAAATGATCGCATTTTAATTATTTAAATACAATTTAAATTAAGTAACAAATAAAACGATTTATCCTTCTATCAAACACGAATGTTCCTTGGACCAGATGTCGTATTTTAAATATGTAATTACTTTATATTTATTTCTGACGGGTGCAGCGGAGCGCACGGGTACAGCTAGTCTATACTAATAATAAATCTGTAGCCGAAATTTTTCTGGTAATTTTCGATTTTCCAAAAATAATTGGTCCTAACATACATAATTAACCACCGTGAAACCGAAAATAGCATTTTTGAAATTTTTGTTTGTATGTCTGTCTGTATGTTTGTTACCTTTTCACGGGATAATGGCTGAACCGATTTATATGAAAATTGTAATATAAATTACGTTCGTTATAATTTAGATTTTAGGCTATATGGCATTCAAAATACTTTATTTAAAAGGGGGGTTATAACGGGCCTGAATTAAATAAATCGAAATATCTCGCTTATTATTGATTTTTGTGAAAAATGTAACATAACAAAAGTTTCTTTAAAAATGATTTCCGATAAGTTTTATTCTTTACAACATTTTGATAGGACTGATATTTAATGAGATAAATGAGTTTTAAAATTAAAATAACGCCATCTAAGACGGTGCAATGAATTAAGAACAAATGACTTCGTCTATAAGGGGCCTTGGACGACAACAATCGAAACAGGGGCCTTGGACATCAAAAATCGAAAGCTATTAAACATAGCCTACAGAGAACGTTTCTGTGTTTGTATGAAGTAATATCGGAAGCTAAACTAACCGATTTGTATAATTAATTATTATTTCACCATTGTAAAGTGTAGTTTCTCTCGGTGGACATAATGCTATAATGTTATTACAGTAACGTCTGAGTAAATCGAGGACAGGTAAGATTAAAATAGCTTCTTATGCACAGAAAATGTGATAGGCTATTTTGTACATTCGTTTTCTGTATTTCTTAAAATAATATTTATGTATACTCATTTTAATCTCAGAGAATTAACGAACAACGAGAGTGTATTGATTTAGTATGCAGTAATAGTACGTTAGCTTAGCAATCCATTGTTTTATAATTCAAATTTTAACTATGCTCAATTGAATCGTGTTAAAATACATAAAATATATATGCAATAAATGCAATGCAAAAAAAAATTGGGTAATGAGCGAAGCAGATTATCTTGCGCTGTTGTAAAAGTTGTTCCCTGGATCAAATGTCCTATTTTAATTATGTAATTACTTTATATTTATTTCTAACAGGTGCAGCGGAGCGCACGGGTATGGCTAGTTATTAATAAATAAACAGATATGTATGGATAGACACAAGTCCTGCTAAATCATAGAGCTCAAGCTGTACGAAAGACTGCGAACACAACGAACAATGACGTGCGTTGTACGCAACTCGGGATGTCCATGAAGTCTAGTGACACCACAGCCCTAATAATAACTGCACCACATCAAAGACCTCCCTCGAATGCTATTTTCTCTCTCTTTTTTAGCGTAGTTTTGGGTCAGTTCACCGATAACCATTCCAGCATACAACCCAGGCGTTGTGCCTCTCACAAACCGCCCGACGTTAGGAAATCGATTGCACACCGAGATCGACCTGCGCTCATCTCGATTATCATTGGTCCTATGCTGTGGGATGCTGGTGGGGAGGAACTGGCGGCATGGAGGGGCGGTTGGGATGTTCATGAGATATGGAGCACGGAGACCGCCAAATTTTGCTGCTGCTTGGGGTAGTAGTAAAACAATGTGACGCCCCATAGAGCGCGCGGGGAAGGTGGTGGAGGTTCAGGGGTTGGTGAATCAAATTACCCTATAAATCTTGTTTGGAGATTTCCGTTTCCGATTTTTTTCGGCACTTCTTTCTTTTATTATCAAGTTGTTTCTTTTGTTGATTTTGGCTTCTCTGTCTGAGAAAGTGTAGGCTAAGTAAGTTTACTTACATTTCTGTCCCTGTTTTTGTTAATTAAATTTATTAATTAGTTTAACTCGGCAGAATGTTTTAAGGGGAATGTATTATTCCTAACTCTTTATTTCTCTTGTTTTCAGGTGAGTGCCTTGTGGAGATTAAAATTCTCTCTTCAGAAATGATTATGATTACGCTATGTACCAGATAAGTGAAAATTTTTATGTTATAAAAAAATTGTCATAAATAATACAGTAACCTTAAGTAGGCTATCTGAGCGGTGTACTCAGAGCACTTCAACAGTATAAGCGAGTTATATCACTCAGTTTTTAGTGTTGGGGACGGCTACTCTATTATAAATACTACGTTATACTTTTCACTTGAATCCTTATAGACTACATGTAACACTGCCTAAAGAAGGCCATGCTTCTGCGATGGCTGAACAGGTGTCAGTTTCAGTAGTGCTTAGGACCAGGATAGATTTCTTTACTTTATTTTATTGCATTTATTTGCATCCTAGGGTATTCGTACATGGCTTCACAGCTAGAATATTTATTTATTTATTTATTTATTTATTTATTTATTTATTTATTTATTTATTTATTTATTTATTTATTTATTTATTTATTTATTTATTCTGGTGTAGTTAAGGCCATCAGGCCTTCTCTTCCACAACACCAGGAATACAAATACAATCATAGAAATAAACAGAAAAAAATACACTACATACAAAATAAAGCTACACAAGAAATAAAGAGAGAGAGAGAAAAACACTGCAAACAAAGTAAATCCACACAAAAATATACACAGGTTGCAGTCACACAAAGTTTAAATTAGTGATTAAGTATCATAATTAATTGTATCCTAATCAATTAACTAACATAAACAAGAAACTTGGAATATTAATCTAGAATAAAAAATAAAAAGAAAAAAAAACACAAATCAATACTTCCAGCAATACCTAAAAACATTACCTAAGACAAAATTTTCCAAATTAATTTTTAATTGTGATAAAGTCCGGCAGTCCCTGACGTCATTAGATAACAAATTCCAGAGGCGAGGTATTTCTACAGTATAGGAAGTTGAGTACAAAGACGTTCTATGATAAGGGATAGAAGGAAGTGCTTGATGTCGGTTTCGAAGAGTTGTAAGAAATTGAAAGCGCGATAACAGATAATTCGGAGTAGAAGTATGCATGATTCTAAACAGAAGAGACAGTGAATGTATTGTTCTTCGTTCCTTCAGACGCATCCATGAAAGTAACTGGAGGGAAGGTGTTATATGGTCAAATTTACGAGTAATGCAGATGAATCGTATGCACACATTATGAACACGTTGTAGTCTCTCAGCTAAGAGTAAACTTACATTAGTTAGCAAGGAATCGCAATAATCAAAATGGGGCATTACAAGCGTCTGAATATGGAACAAGTCAAAAGATTGTTAATAGTGCTACTAAGCCTTTACTACAGTCACAGTCTAGTTGAAATATATACAGAAGGGTTTTAAAATATACTAGTATAATCTTTCTTAAAAAAACTACAAATAATGCTTGTCAGTATATTTTTTCATTAATAATCTTTCTCATATGTAATAGTGAAAACTTTGTAACTAATTCAACAATTCGTGGCATAAATACACGTCAGAAAAAATGACTTCCATACTCCATCGACAAGCCTATCGTGCTATCAAAAAGGAGTGCTTTATATGGCAGTAAACATTTTTAATAGCCTCCCTATGGATATAAAATATCGAACTCAAAACATAAGATTATTTAGGGCCTAATTAAAGAAGTACCTAATTTCTCACACCTTCTCTTCTGTGTGTGAATTCATGACATTCAACAATATCAATATTTCTATGTTGTAATAAGTATTGATACTAAAATTATGTGTTATGTTAGTAGACTATGTTGCAAAACTCTTCTGTATGTATTTAAACTACACTGTGACTATAATTTAAGACTTTGCAGTACTATTAAGATTTTCTTTACGTTTGACATGTTTCATATTCTAGCTGTGAAGGAATGTAGGAATACCATAGAATGTAAATAAATACAATACAATACAATACAAGGGGTTAGTATCGATACTTCATATAAAACAGAAATATTCATGCAGCATTGTTGAATGTCACAAATTCACCTACAGAATAGAAGATGTGAGAAATTAGGTTCTTCTTTAATTTTTCCCTCCTTTTTGACAGCACGACAGATTTTCCGATGGAGTATGAAAGTCATTTTTGACGTGTATTTATGCTATGAACTGTTGAATTAGTTACAAAGTTTTCACGATTACATAAGAGGAAGATTATTAATGAAAAGATATACTGACAAGCCATGGGAATTATTTGTAGTTTTCTGAAAATGGTTCTACACGATTCCCTAGATTTGGCACCTACTATTATTCTAATTACTCTTTTTTGTAGTAGGAATATACTGTTGCTATTTGTAGAATTTCCCCAGAATAATATTCCAAAACTCATTACCAAGTGAAAGTTTGCGAAGTAGGGCTTATATATTTTTTAAGGTATTGATATTTACTACCGCGTGCATAGATCGAATAGTTGAATGCTGAATGCTGAATTTAGATTGAGGGTAATTTCTTTAATATGATTTTTCCAATTTAACACATCGATTTGTAGGCCAAGAAATTAGTTGTAGTTATTTTCCATCCCTCACAGTCTTAATCAATTCAGGTTCCGTGGTGAGGAGTTAGTTTTCTATGTCACACTAGAACTTCATATTCACAAGTTTGATGTATATTTTAAGTTAGTAGCAATAATATCAATTTTAGGAGAATATGAAACAAAATTTATAGTCAGGTTATGCAATGATATCATATGGAATAGTGTTTATACAGTGTCCAGAAATTAAATATAGATAACTATATAACGTTTAGGGTTAAGATGTGTGTGGTAATGAATTGCAGACATATTGTGTCTGTTTACTATGTAGTTACTGCTGGAGTCCGTGCATTGCCTTTGTGAGAACAGCTAAACAAGTGTTCTGTCGTTACAAGTAACTGAATCTGTATGAGAAGGTTGCTATGGTGATGTGGAAGCTAGAGGGGTCGTCGTATGGTGACATTCGGACAAAATTTCACCACGATTCCATAAAGCTGGATCCACAGACAAAACACTTCACACGCTGAATTCACCATAGATTACCTGACATTCACATTAAGGTTGTGGAAAAACCCAACCAGGTAATCATCCCAAGCGATAATCGAACCTACTCCCGATTGTAACTCCGGATCAGCATGCAAACGCCCTACCTTCTGAACCACGCCGGTGGCCACTTTACTTTAGTCATAAAATATTTATTACGTACAGTATATCCTTGCCAGGTTTTAAAATAATAAAAAAAAATTGAAAATAGAGAATTAATGAAGTTATTAATGTATTCCGATAGGTATATTAATTAGTAAAGGTTTAGAAGATAATTTGACTTTATAAATTGGTTAACTACTATATTTTAATTCCAATAAGAATGCATTTATAATAAATTTATTAGTCATCATAATAGCAATGAATCGAAAATGAGTGCATGCGACACAATGATGAAACTAAATTGAGGTTGATTATGTAAGCAATTTGCCAAGTTTGCGTTTAAACAGGTATGCGGTAGTCTTCATAGAGGTTACGCAAACGATTCTGCTGACAAGAAAATATTGCAAGAAATAAAGATTAACCTACATTTGTGGAATGTACCGATTCAGCTATTTCAGGCTCATGACTTACAATATGTCGACATCTGCTCACCTATTTGAAATAATGAGTTATTATGTAAAATAAGACCTAAAAATTACAATTAAATTGTGGAAAGGAGCAGATAAATAAGGTTTAAAGTCTTAATGGTTGTTACGATTGGTTTAAACATGCACTAAAACCAGACGTAAGTGCAAGTTTGAACCAATAAATTATCGAGATTTGCGATAAATTAATTAGTTTAGGAAATTGTATATTTATTATGTATAACTACTTTTGTATATAGATCTTTTTGTTAAATTATTAAGTTTTGTACTTTTGTGAAGTAATATCAATAAATCTACCCATCTATATCCTTGCCGCTATAAAATCTTCGTAAATTTCAAAATCTTATGAGAAGCCTTAAAGTAACATATAGCCTTGACACAACAGCAAGTTGTCGTTCAGGAAATAGCTACAGAAATAAATGAAAGTATATTTTAAAGAGTTTCAAAGCCGTACAAACAAGAGGTATTCAGAGTATAAAAGTGCGTCCTTGTTTTCTCCTGCCCGTATCTCGGGCCTACCTTCATAAGAGCCTGCGAAACCGACCAGATGGAAAGATTGTAGCAGTAGCAATACTTGACCCGATTCAGCAAGGCACTCGGGTCACTGGACAATAATCCAGAACTGGAAAAACGCTGTGTGTACTTTCCGTATGAGATTTCCAACTCCTTCGGAGAGGAAAATGGAATAAAAGAAGAAGAATCAAATAACAAAAGAGCAAAAGAAATTTGGATTAAATGTCAAAACGCTGTCAGGTTTGCATGCTTTATTCATGATTTGTAAATCAAAACCAAATACTTGCCAAGGAAAAGGGAAGGTAAGGAAGTATAGGGGAAAAAAAGGGGAGACCTAATGTACATACCGTGTTTCCGATGTGGAAATTCGAGAAGGTAGTCACACAAATGTTTCGCTGCAAGTGGATGGAGTTGCTCGGGTATACAGGGAATCGCTCCGAGAGCAAGTACAGACCGATCAAAAAGTATGTGTCATCCCGCTAGCCAGGCAGTGAGGCAGATAGCTACTCTTTCATTCAGCCAACCAGATAGGTTGCTAGAAATTTTATTAGTCATTCAATTACTTAATCATTTCTACAGTCGTAATTCATTCAGTACACCACATAGTTCATTTTATTAGTGTGTCGGATAGCGAGTTATTCAAACAGTATTCAGTGAACCAACCGCCTAGTTTTTACATGATCAAGGCAGGAAGCTAGGAATTCCGTCAACGAATTTAGATTGCGCCAATCCGCCAGCCAATTAGTCAATTAACAAAAATTCATTCAGCCGGTTCAATCCACCAACCAATTAGCCAGCGCGCTATTTGTCGCAAATTCGTCAGTCTGTTGCCAACGAGCTAATCAATTTTTCAGGCTGTTACCTAGCGAGCTAATCAGTTAGTCATAGTCAATCCGTCAGGCGGTTGGCCAACGAGCTAGTCAATTTTTCAGGCTGTTCCCATGCGAGAAATCACTTAGTGAATCCTTCAGGCGGTTGGCCAGCGAGCTAATAAATTTTTCAGGCTGTTACCTAGCGAGCTAATCAGTTAGTCATAGTCAATCCGTCAGGCGGTTGGCCAGCGAGCTAGTCAATTTTTCAGGCTGTTACCTAGCCATCTAATCAGATAGTAAATCCGTCAGTCGGTTGGCCAGCGAGCTAGTCAATTTTTCAGGCTGTTCCCATGCGAGAAATCACTTAGTGAATCCTTCAGGCGGTTGGCCAGCAAGCTAATCAATTTCTCAGGCTGTTACCTAGCGAGCTAATCAGTTAGTCATAGTCAATCCGTCAGGCGGTTGGCCAGCGAGCTAGTCAATTTTTCAGGCTGTTCCCATGCGAGAAATCACTTAGTGAATCCTTCAGGCGGTTGGCCAGCGAGCTAATCAATTTTTAAGGCTGTTACCTAGCGAGCTAATCAGTTAGTCATAGTTAATCCGTCAGGCGGTTGGCCAGCGAGCTAGTCAATTTTTCAGGCTGTTCCCATGCGAGAAATCACTTAGTGAATCCTTCAGGCGGTTGGCCAGCGAGCTAATAAATTTTTCAGGCTGTTACCTAGCGAGCTAATCAGTTAGTCATAGTCAATCTGTTAGGCGGTTGGCCAGCGAGCTAGTCAATTTTTCAGGCTGTTCCCATGCGAGAAATCACTTAGTGAATCCTTCAGGCGGTTGGCCAGCGAGCTAATCAATTTTTAAGGCTGTTACCTAGCGAGCTAATCAGTTAGTCATAGTCAATCCGTCAGGCGGTTGGCCAGATAGCTACTCAGCTAGTCAATCCGTCAGGCGGTTGGCCAGCGAGCTAATCAATATTTCAGGCTGTTACCTAGCGAGCTAATCAGTTAGTCAATTCGTCAGGCGGTTGGCCAGCAAGCTAATCAGCCAGTCAATCCGTCAGGCGGTTGGCTAGCGAGCTAATAATTTTCAGGCTGTTACCTAGGGAGCTAATCAGTTAAACAATCTGTCAGGAGGTTGGCTAGGGAGCTCGCCAATTTTTCAGGCTGTTCCCCAGCGAGAAAATCAGCTAGTCAATTCTTCACGTTGTTACCTAACAAGCTAATTAGTTAGTCAATTTGTTAGGCGGTTGGCCAGCGAGCTAGTCAATTCTTCAGGCTGGTACCTAGTGAGCAAATCAACTAGTCAATTCTTCACGTTGTTACCTAACGAGCTAATCAGTTAGTCAATCCGTCAGACGGTTGGCCAGCGAGCTAGTCAATTCTTCAGGCTGGTACCTAGTGAGCAAATCAACTAGTCAATTCTTCACGTTGTTACCTAACGAGCTAATCAGTTAGTCAATCCGTCAGGCGGTTGGCCAGCGAGCTAGTCAATTCTTCAGGCTGTTACCTAGCGAGCAAATCAACTAGTCAATTCTTCACGTTGTTACCTAACGAGCTAATCAGTTAGTCAGTCCGTCACACGGTTGGCCAGCGAGCTAGTCAATTCTTCAGGCTGTTACCTAACGAGCTAATCAGCTAGTCAATCCGTCAGGCGGTTGGCCAGCGAGTTAGTCAATTCTTCAGGCTGTTACCTAGCGAGCAAATCGGCTAGTCAATTCTTCAGGCTGTTACCTAACGAGCTAATCAGCTAGTCAATCCGTCAGGCGGTTGGCCAGCGAGTTAGTCAATTCTTCAGGCTGTTACCTAGCGAGCAAATCGGCTAGTCAATTCTTCAGGCTGTTACCTAACGAGCTAATCAGCTAGTCAATCCGTCAGGCGGTTGGCCAGCGAGTTAGTCAATTCTTCAGGCTGTTACCTAGCGAGCAAATCAGCTAGTCAATCCGTCAGGCGGTTGGCCAGCAACCTAGTCAATTTTTCAGGCTGTTACCTAACGAGCTAATCACCTAGTCAATCCGTCAGGCGGTTGGCCAGCGAGCTAATCAGATTTTCAGGCTGTTACCTGGCGAGCTAATCAGTTAAGGCTGGTTCACAATAAATCGTGAACGGAAACGACAACGAGAACGAGAACGAAAATATTGTTAAAATAAATATATTTAAGTGTGAGCATTAACATTAGTTAATTGTGAATGCTCACATTTAAATACATTTATTTTAACAATATTTCCGTTCTCGTTGTCGTTTCCATTCCCGGTTCATTGTGAACCAACCTTTAGTCAATCCGTTAGACGGTTGGCCAGCGAGCTAGTTCATTTTTCAGGTTGTTATCTAGCAAGCTAATCAGCTAGTCAATCCGTCAGGCGGTTGGCCAGCGATCTAATCATTCCGTCAACTCATTGGCTAGCGAGTCAGTAAGCGGTCAGTATGTCAGTCATTTATCATCAATCAGTCATCTACTGTTCTCCAACCAGGAGATCAACCGTGAAAGGAATGTGCTTGCTATTGCGTCATCTATTGGAGCGAAGTAGATAGATAATATTACCGTTATAAAGTCAGTTTAAAAACCATGCGCTCTCCTGGATATGTTATTTTCTGTATGGAGAGATTAAAAGACTAGGGGCTGTATTCGTAGATATTTTTAGAGCGGGCTTCCGGTGGATGATCAGCGTTTTTCGTATTCATAAACCAGTCTTAGCGATAGGATATGATTTGAATTCTGTACTAGTAACCAGTGGATAGCCGGGGCTAGCCTAGTACGCTCTTAGCGCGTGCTGCGAAATGTCTATGAATAGCACCCTAGGAGATTAACAGTGATCTAATTTTGTAACTAGGGTAGTATCAATATGTGTGTATCAATGTTATTGTTTGTGCTGTGAGAGCTAGCCCATACAGATACGAGTACCCACGTGTGTGACCTTATGACAACTTATGACATCAACATTCATTCACAACATTACCCCGCTTCGTCTCACTCCCCAGAGACTTTCTCGTGGTTGGAGTACAGTACCAGATACTGATTTCGTCATTCAGTCAGCCAGCTAACTCTGTCATTCTGTCAGTAACAGTAGGTGACCAGCAATTGTATCATTCAGCCAGTGAATAATTAATCAGTCCGTCTAACCTTTATGTAGCCCCAGCCCTTTTTATATTCGTTTAGCTATCCGCTGATTTCCTCCTTCCGTTCCTTACTCCACTGCAACAATTTAATTAATTTAATTTATTGCCATTATTCCAATATTGCTTTTATGTAAAGGAATGCACGTATCCTGCAGAGAAATACATGGAAATGAACATCGTAGATCGCCCTGTGCGTAGATACGTCAATGAAGCGTAGGGGCACATTTATATATGTTCGATAAGAAAAGAAGAGGAGCTCTCAGACATATTTGGCCTTTTGTATTGACAGAAAGCAGGTTGCCTATATACGAGGAGGAAACTCATCTACTAATGTTTCTGTTCTCTTTTTATTCGCGGTATCCATCACTGCATATTGCAGGATGTCTATGGGATATAATGAAACGTGAATTCAATAAATCTCTCCGCTCGCAATGCAGTATTCATAGAAATATGGATTAAGCTTTTCGACGTTTGATAAACAGATCGCGTTGGAAATTATACGTGACGTGGTTGGTTCAAAATGTCAACAGCGATAACGGATTTTACTGCAGGACGTCAGGGTTAAGTCCATTTAACATAAAATAATTATGTTTGGAATGATTTTGCAGCAGTTTTCCTGCAAATACAATATGTTACGAGAGACGGATACAATAAATGGTAGTACTGAAATCCAACAGTTTTAATGCTCACAGTGGGACATTTCTCTTTATCAGATCGTGCTCTTGCATGTGTTTTGACCAAAAACGCACACGTACTATTGCTATTGCTCTTCAAGATAATATATCTTGGAAAACTTTGGCCTGGAAACTTACCTTCTTCTGTTAATGCACGAAATTATGAACGTGGAGTGGGCAAGA
The DNA here is from genome assembly GCF_040183065.1 of Periplaneta americana. NCBI lineage: Eukaryota > Metazoa > Arthropoda > Insecta > Blattodea > Blattidae > Periplaneta > Periplaneta americana. The sequence continues at coordinate 13,197,961 of NC_091119.1, read as the reverse complement.
TGTGAATCTTGACTTTATAGATGGTAAAGCATGTTGGTAACACACAGATCCGTGCCTATGCTATATTCTATTACACTACTAAAACAAACTTCTAAGTTTTCCTTCCCTTGGTGACCTAGTGATTAAAATCGTTGTCAGTAGATTAAAGATCATGGGGTTAAGCCTAAAGGAGATAAAATCTGTATCTTGAGTTTCGTTTGAAGTGGCAATAAAGGCAGTAATCCTATGTTACAGAATAAATAGCGGGTTTGATATTTTGGCATGAACTATTTATTTATTTATGCTCGATCATGCCGAAATGTAGTAATTATACACCTGGTAGCAGTCCTTTAATGCATGTCATTAAAGTACACCTATTCATTAAAGTTCAGGTTTTCGATTATTCTCGGATATGCAATCGAAAGACAACGAGGGAAACGTCACGGAGGCTGGAAATCCAATACTGTCGCAGAAGGTTATGTTCTGTTACTATAATAATTAGCGTTAATTGTAAATAATATTCAAATAAATTCAATTTGTCATCTCGTTTTTCAATTCTAAATCAATTTCCAGGTTATATCAAAATTAATGTTCAGGTTATTCTCTATATTATATCAACGTCAATGGCATTATTGTTCCTCGGACAAAATCAATACTTTCGCGTCTGCGCACATCTCACAATAAAATTTAGGTCAGTTCCGCGCATCACTTACATAACCATAACATGAATATTTATGAATAATTTCAAGTTAGAAATGTGGTCGAGCACAAAAAGTCGTATTAAACTTGTCTATAATGGTAATTAAGACGCCCGCTTGCGCTCGTTTCATAAACAAACATACTCACGTCTTAATTACTACCATTATAGGCTCATTGCATAATGTACTATTATTATATTTAACTAGCTAGCCAGTGAATATAAATTAAAATTATAAAACAAAAAGGTTTCTAGCCACTACCGTAAGAGCCAGGCTCGTGTACGGTGTGGTCTTAGCCAATAATATAACATAAAATTTACAAGGACTTACTTACTTATTTACTGGCATTTAAGGAACCCGGAGGTTCATTGCCGCTCTCACATAAGTCCGCCATTGGTCCCTATTCTGAACAATATTAATCCAGTCTCTATCATCATATCCCACCTTCCTCAAATCCATTTCAATATTATCTTCCCATCTACGTCACGACTTCCCCAAAGGTCTTTTTCCCTCCGGCCTCCCAACTAACACTCCATATGCATTTCTGGATTCGCCCATACGTGCTACATGCCCTGCCCATCTCAAACGTCTGGATTTAATGTTCCTAATTATGTCAGGTGAAGGATACAATGCGTGCAGTTTGTGTTGTGTAACTTTCTCCATTCTCCTGCAACGTCATCCCTCTTAGCCCCAAATATTTTCCTAAGCACCTTATTCTCAAACACCCTTAACCTATGTTCCTCTCTCAAAGTGAGAGTCCAAGTTTCACAGCCATACAGAACAACAGGTAATATAACTGTTTTATAAATTCTAACTTTCAGATTTTTTGACAGCAGACTGGATGATTAAAGCTTCTGAACCGGATAATAACAGGCATTTCCCATATTTATTCTGTATTTAATTTCCTCCCGAGTATCATTTATATTTGTTACCGTTGCTCTAAGATATTTGAACTTCTCCACCGCTTCAAAAGATAAATTTCCAATTTTTATATTTCCATTTCGTACAATGTTCTCGTCACGAGACATAATCATATACTTTGACTTTTCGGGATTTACTTCCATACCTACCTCTTTACTTGCTTTCAGTAAAATTCCCGTGTTTTCCCTAATCGTTTGTGGATTTTCTCCTAACATATTCACGTCATCCGTATAGACAAGCAACTGATGTAACCCGTTCAATTCCAAACCCTGTCTGTTATCCTGGACTTTCCTAATGGCATATTCTAGAGCAAAGTTAAAAAGTAAAGGTGACAGTGCATCTCCTTCCTTTAGCCCGCAGTAAATTGGAAACGCATCTGACAGAAACTGACCTATACGAACTCTGCTGTACGTTTCACTGAGACACATTTTAATTAATTGAACTAGTTTCTTGGGAATACCAAATTCAATAATAATATCATATAAAGCTTCTCTCTTAACTGAGTTCCTGAAGTATTTTAAATTCCTCATGATACACTCTGTACAACCAATTTTGGCTGCATATTTATGTAGGCTATATATTTTTAAATTGGATGATACATAAAATCCAGACTCTACCACAGTCTACTATATACAGTCGCGTAGCTTGAGGTGATTTTTTGCAAATCTCGTGATAAAGCGCTCCAAGCGGTTAGCAACTAGAAACTATAGACTGTCCACGGTCGACTTTGGACTGAATCGTATTTCCATCGAGTGCTAGCTCGTTGCGTTTTTCACATTGATGCTTGTGAAATGTTCGTTATTGGTTGTAATTAAAATGTTAATGGTTGAAATACAATAATTGGAATAATAATATTTTACTAGAGACGTAGAAAAATTAAGCTTGATTTAATGAAATTTATTGATCACGTTTTATTTTCAATTCTGGTGGGATTATTATTGCTTAGGCCTACTTTTTTTTCCAAAGGATATGTTTTTAATTATAGCTGTTAATTTTGTTGTTATTTTTATTTGTTACTTTATTAGAGACGTAGAAAAAGTCTGTTACAATAAAATTTATTAATCACGTTTTATTTCCAATTCTGGTGTGATTATTATTTCTTAACCTCAACTACGTAAGCCTACACTACAAGTACCGGTACACGTAAGTTACTCCATTAATTCATATTTCCATTATTATTGTTGTAAAGAGAAATGCAAATTAATATTTATTGGTTTCATAGTTCATTATCGCTATAATCTTGAATGAGTGAAGCGATTATAGTAAATTTGAGTTCGTTTTGCACAAACAAAAATAATATTAACCTATTTCTTGCAGGTATCTTCGAGTTTATGGTGGAATTTAATATACTTCATTAAAATAATAAATTAACTTTATGCATTTAATATTTCAATAATGGAAGGAAGGCGTTAATTTTTCCAAAAGAACACAACGAAAGTGTAACATATTTTGTCGGCTGCTAGGAGAGAGATCTGCGATGATGAGGCGATAGTAGCAATCCTAGTGGTGGGCAACTATCCATGTTTGCATTTTTACTACATATTGAGCTTCGCGACTGTATATAGTAGACTGTGACTCTACTGACAACTCGTCTATCTTTTGTTCTACTTGTTTGTCTGTGTGTACCTGTCTAGATCATGAAATTTAGTCTGAAGAAAATGAGATCTAAAATTTCCTAGCAGAATTGTACCTACGCTACTTAGTCACTGTTAGTTTAGCATGGCACAGTTTGGTCAACAATTCCATGCAATTCTGTCGTGTTGCGTGCCCTATACAGCACAGGGGAGAGGTGTCCCCAGATTGCATGCACGGCTTACTCTCTTAGGAAAAGGTTGAGTCCCGCACAATAACAACCGCAAGTTAGCTGTTCAACATACATCACAGTCGGGCTCTGTCACGGCACGATATCCTTTTAGCACAACCCAATGATTGATCGTGCTGGTATACAAATCTTGGACAATCATAAATCGGGGCCAACACGTTCCAAGTGCAAAGCCACCTTCAATATCCACCACATGAAAGCAACTTTTACATACAAGTCAGTACAACAGATTCAAGGCTTTTCCCGAATAAATTTTTAATCTTTTAACAAGGATATATCGAGTGCGATGTTATTTGTCTTTGGAATTATTTATTTATTTATGTATTTACTTATTTATTTTATACTAGCCGTACACGTGCGCTCCGCTGCACCTGTTAGAAATAAATATAAAGTAATTACATAATTAAAATAGGACGTTTGATCCAGGGAACATTCGTGTTTGTTAGAAGGATAAATCGTGTGTATTTTAACACGATTCAATTGAGCATAGTTAAAATTTGAATTATAAAATAATGGATTGCTAAGCTAACGTACTATTACTGCATACTAAATCAATACACTCTAGTTGTTCGTTAATTCTCTGAGATTAAAATGAGTGTGTACATAAATATTATTTTAAGAAATACAGAAAACGAATGTACAAAATAGCCTATCAAATTTTCTGTGCATAAGAAGCTATTTTAATCTTACCTGTCCTCGATTTACTCAGAAGTTACTGTAATAACATTATAGCATTATGTCCATCTAGAGAAACTACACTTTCCAATGGTGAAATAATAATTAATTATACAAATCGGTTAATTTAGCTTCCGATATTGCTTCCTACAAACATAGAAACATCTCCGTAGGCTGTGTTTAATAGCTTTCGATTGTTGTCGTCCAAGGCCCCTTATAGACGAAATCATTTGTTCTTATTTCATTGCACCGTCTTAGATGGCGTTATTTTAATTTTAAAACTAATTTATCTCATTAAATATCAGTCCTATAAAAATTTTGTAAAGAATAAAACTTATCATTTTGAAAGAAACTTTTGTTATGTAACATTTTTTACAAAAATCAATAATAAGCGAGATATTTCGATTTATTTAATTCAGGCCCCCTTACAACCCCCCTTTTAAATAATGTATTTTGAATGCCATATAGCCTAAAATCTAAGTTACAATGAACTTAATTAATATTCCAATTTTCATATAAATCGGTTCAGCCATTATTGCGTGAAAAGGTAACAAACATACAGACAGGCATACAAACAAAAATGTCAAAAAAGCGATTTTCGGTTTCAGGGTGGTAATTATATACGTAAGGACCAATTATTTTTGGAAAATCGAAAATTACCAGAAACATTTCGGCTACAGATTTATTATTAGTATAGATGATAGACGACATTAAAATACATAGATCATATGCAGAGACAAAGGAGAAGGCAGATAGTAGGAAAGATTGGAGAATGCTGTAGTGAAAGATCTGCCCTTGGGCAGAAAACTATGATTGAATTGGTATAGAACTCTATATATTTTTTTTAATTTTATTTTGATATATTATTTTACGACGCTTTATGAACAGCTTAGGTTGTTTAGCGTCTGAATGAGATGAAGGTGATAATGCCGGCGAAATGAGTCCGGGGTCCAGCACCGAAAGTTACCCAGCATTTGCTCATTTGGGTTGGGGGAAAACCACAGAAAAAAAAGACCTCAACCAGATAACTTTCCCCAACGGGGAATCGAACCCGGGCCACCTGGTTTCGCGCCAGACGCGCTAACCGTTACTTCATAGAGAACTCTATAACATCGATATAATATTGATACAATATCGGTATATCAATAATGACATAATGGGAAATTCATGTAAATTATCTCATCTTATTCAAAGGAGAAAATTAAATCGTCGTTGAACCTACTTCGAGTTCATTGCCATTTTTAGTGTTTTATTTGAAATAAAGAGGTAGCCTATTAGGTCTATGTTTTTTTTTTACCAGAATAGTGTTTCGTGAGAACAATTTCAATATAACTTGACTCTGCCTAATGAATGTGAACTAAATTCATCTAATAGCACAGGAGAAATCGTTGTAACTGTACAGAGATAGATGGACAGATGGCATACCCATGACTTTTTTCGAGATGGTGAAAACGCGTATCGTCCACACCTGTGGAGTAACGGTCAGCGCGTCTGCCGCGAAACCAGGTGGCCCGGGTTCGATTCCCGGTCGGGGCAAGTTACCTGGTTGAGGTTTTTTCCGGGGTTTTCCCTCAACCCAATATGAGCAAATGCTGGGTAACTTTCGGTGCTGGACCCCGGACTCATTTCACCGGCATTATCACCTTCATCTTATTCAGACGCTAAATAACCAAAGATGTTGATAAAGCGTCGTAAAATAACCTACTGAAAAAAAAGAAAACGCGTATCCGCGAAAATCTGTCACTTTTTTCATTTTTTGCGGTATCACAATACTCATCCTACGTCAGAAAGTAAAATTTATTAAGGAAATAGGATTAATTTTATTTTATATACGTATTTTAAAAGTCAATTTGGTGCGTTTTCTGAAGTAGAGGACAATACTAAACAGTTTAGGAGAAAATATTGTAAATGGACATACAAGCTGGCAGATAGACAGGCAACTTTATAAGTCTTAGGTAAGAATAATTTTAAAACTGTAATTTATTGAACTTTTAGAAATATGTTATACCTAGGTATATGTAAAATTATAGTACTGTACAATTACAATATTTTCGATAAACACAATTCATCCGACAGGATTTGAAGATACTATATAAGATGCTAATTAAGTCACCACATACAGAAATAACTGAAGGGATCATGAGTCATTTATAAATATGAACTTCAAAGAGCCATATAAACTTTTGATGTGTAAGTCAACCGGTAAAAGAGGTTTAGAACGCTGTAAGAAGCACACTATATATCGGCCCTGATATTTACATTTCAGCAACTCCTAAAGACGGAACAAATTAAATTCTGTAATATGTATTGCTATTCATTATCTACTCTCTCTCTCCACTTCGTATATACACAGAGGGACAAAAAGGCACAAAATTATAAATACCCTATTTTCGGAAATGCATAGCATTAATTTATAATGAATACACTGCTGGAAAAAGTAGACTTTAAAGATGAGCAGGATTTTTTATTATGTTTTTTAGGCTCAATTAAAATCTTATGGAGGTCAATACACAATGATGCAAAACATTTGGTTTTTGAAGGCAATTTATTACTTCAAAATGCAGAAACTGAATGTTGATAAAATTAATAATAATTAATGATCTTTCAAATAATCAAAATTTAAAATGATGCTCTATGTGACAGGTTAAGTGTGTTTGAGAATAAGGTGCTTAGGAAAATATTTGGAACTAAGAGGGATGAAGTTACAGGAAAATGGAGAAAGTTACACAACGCAGAACTGCACGCATTGTATTCTTCACCTGACGTAATTAGGAACATTAAATCCAGACGTTTGAGATGGACAGGGCATGTAGCACGTATGGGCGAGTGCATATAGTGTATTAGTTGGGAGTCCGGAGGGAAAAGACCTTTGGAGTGGCCGGGACGTAGATGGGAGAATAATATAAAAATGGATTTTAGGGAGGTGCGATATGATGGTAGTGACTGGATTAATCTTGCTCAGGATAGGGACCGATGGCGGCAATGAGCCTCCGGGTTCTCTAAAAGCCATAAGTAATAGTAATAATAATTATAATAGTAATAATAATAATATAACAATAGTAATAATAATAAATATTAGTTGCTTTATGGTAAGCAAATGGATGTATTCCCAACGTTCTGAAACAGTCTTTACATACAGAGGTGAGCCTGCCTGGAGAGAAATAAAAAATAGATTGCAGCCGCCAAATTACTTTTCAAGGAACGACCACTCATACAAATTGAGGGAAAGAAGGCAGAGGACGGACACTGGAAAGTTTTCTTTTATCAATTGTACTATCAGGGACTGGAATGCTTTACCAGCAGACTTACTAAAGGCTTTACCAATAACCAAAAATGTATTTAAAAATAGACTTAAGGACTTTATTAATCGACGGTAGTATATTATACACGCTATTTAAAAGGTGTAATTGATATTTTGTTATTTGAAGTGTTGTATCAATGAAGAAGTGTGTTGTATCAGTGAAGTGTTGTGTCAGTGAAGTGTGTTTCTGTCAGTGAAGCTTTATAGTTTATAGTGGCATTGCAAAGTATTTGTACAGTGAAATGTTTTTCAAGTGTTAGTGAAATCAGGATAGAATCAGTTTAATGTGTCGTAGTTCCAGTGCAGTGAGTGAGTTGACAGCGGAATAAGTGTAGTGCCGAAAGGTACTTGTGCAGGTATGAACATATCATACTCGTGGGTTTTAGTTCGAACTTAGGGTTAAGATACTAATTAGATTTACTTTAAATATTATCTTAAGTGATCGTGCTTCATTTAATTTAGGATGCGATAACACGCTAGAAATTCCAATTCACACATCATCTCTGTATTCCTCATCTTTCAATGTTGCTACCGCTTGTCACTGGAACTCTCTGCCGTCTGAAGTCAAGGGCTGCCGAACATTGAAATCTTTTAAATCGAAGTTAGAAAATTATCTTATGACGAGTTGCCAAACTAACTTACTATTATGACAAGTGTTGTATTGCATGTTTCCACGTATTCACATTTTTTTTATGTTCTAGTGATATTTAACTTATTTTATATTTTTGTTTTCATATTTTCCGATAATGGTATATCTATAATGTGATAAGTTGAGCTATATATAATCATAATTTTCCTTACTGTGTGTACTTAAAAATATTGTATTCATCGTATGCTTTGTATTGCACTATTTTATTACTACTATTAGTATTATTATTACTATTAGGCCTGTTATTATTATTGTTATTATTATTGTTATTATTATTACTATTCTTATTTATTATTATTATTATTATTATTATTATTATTATCAATAATTGTCTTATTTTTTTATACTTTGTATGCCTCATTTATTTTTTACCTGCTGTTCACATTTTATTATGCTTTTTTCTTTCTTTCTCTATGTTATATATTATGTCTGATTTTTTTCTTTCTTATTGTTTACATTTTATTATTATTATCTTGTTCAGTTTTGTGTGTAAAATTGTAGTGTACTTTGTAAATTTGTAGTGTTTTTGTAACGCAGTTTTTACTCCTAGTTGAGTATTAGAGAAGGCCATATGGCCTTAACTCTGCCAGGTTAAATAAATCATTATTATTATTATTATTATTATTATTATTATTATTATTATTATTATTATTATTATTATTGTAACTTTTATTAATTGTCTTTATTATTAATTGTCATAATTGAGTGTAATTAGTTACCACTGCCACTGGGTATATACCCATTTGCAGTGTGAATAAATACATACATACGTCATCAGATATCATATCTTTCTACATCGAAGTTGAGAAACTTCTGCAGACATGTTACAAAACCATCAGTATTTGAAGTGAATAAATCATCGAAATTCTGTGTTCCGCACATCTGATATTGTCTGAAAGAAAACACGCTTCTGAGGCACAAAATGCATTTCTTATATGTAGGATTATCTTTCGAGGGAAGCGATTCTTTACCTCAGAATTATGCTTCTGACGCAGATGACCGCTAGACTGCAGTTTTCTCTCTCAGTTACTTGGTAAGCTTTGTAGTTTGTACAATTATGTTCTGCTGTACGACGGTTTACATAATTAACTTCTATTTTAAACATAATAAACAAAATTGGTAATCCCAGAAAAGTAGCTACCCTTCCAATATAAGAATACAGGCGTCACTAATAAAAACAACCGTTCATACTGTAGTTTTCATGCAGTGTCGCGTCTATATTTTAACTGTGACACATATCACGTTCGGAAACATTTCAGGAAAAATTCTGTCACAATTGCTTGTAAACTTTGCTATTGGAGAAGTTGTGGAGCGATGTAATACTTCTGCACTTATCTTCCGCACGTAAGAGCGCACACTTGAGGCTGCTTCGGCAACTTTTCCGACTGGCTTGTTGCGCGCGTTAAGGGCGCTACTAGGGGCACAAGACTGATGTCTAAATCTTTCTCTTAGAGCCTATTCCACAAACGTACTTGTGTTGTACATTACAAATTACTGATGAAAGTTGTTGTAAAGTATGGAGTCGCATTTTTCTTTTTTGTTCCACGAAAGAATTAAAGTGTGTTGTACATCTATATATATATATATATATATATATATATATATATATATATATATATATATATATATATATATATATAATTTGAACTGTTAATGGAAATTATGGGAAAACGGCTGAACGGATTTTAATAAATGGCCCCTCATTTTGAAGCTTGGAACCCAAAGTTTTTCGGAAAAGTAGTAGTTTTCAGTGAAATGTCAATCTTCCCATATAATTTTACTATTTTCCAAAATCCATCTGTTGTGAGTTTTGAGAACTAATTTTATCGAATTACGGCCGACTTGATTGAATTTCAGAACAAAACACACACTACAATAAACAATAGGCTATTACACGAAGGCCATGACCTGCAGGATTGCCGACATATTTAGAGCTCAATTCAATTTGTTATTAAAAACTGATTCTGCAATGTATAATAATTTTCTGAGTACAGCTGTGTATTGGATATTCAAATCTACGAAACTTGAGGTGGTTTGATGACATTATTATCATTAGAAATTAAATATTATTATAGTTAATATCATGATGCATCTATTTTTCATTAATTGTACATAATACTGATGCTATATTGATGACATGAAAGTGAAACGTTTTGAGGTTATATAAGTAAATGTAGAGATTATCTTAATTTAGATCTTGATTTTTATAATTTACTGAGTGGCTGGACTGGCTGCTATATATAACTACAAAATTTAAGTAAGATAATAATATTGTTATTAAAAATCAAATATTTTTATACTTATTAGCCCAGTGGGGTTGGATCTTTTTCATATACTTAATGGCGGTGTAGTGTAGATATTGATATGTGTCATTGTCTTCAGTGTTGGCTCGACAGAGCGCAAAAATTACAGTTCCTAAGGAAAGATCAAAAGGTATTACTTACTGATAAAATAAGAGGCCTAGAAAATTTTGTAGTCTCCAGATCATTTCAGCAAGATCTCTTAGTAGGATAAAATGATTTTACGCCCTACATTTCAAGTTCTACATGCAGCAGCTATACGAAAATGCTATTGTTCGAAAGCTTAGCAAACCTGACATTTTTTTAACTTTTGCCTACAATCCACAATGACCTGAAATAGCTACTGCTATCGTCCTGACATTGATACTTGCGTTTTCGCGTTGAAACTCAAAAACGGAAGTTGGATAGGTTCAAGAAAAAGTATTTGGCCTAAAAAATCCATTCAGAGGGAGCATGTTTCATTATTATGGAGGCAAATAACTATTAAAAAGACAAGTATTCTTCATTGAAAATAAATCTGACAAATTTTTATTTGAACGTCTAACGAACTTAGTTTGCAGCAGTATTTGCTGCACAAGCCACTAGTTATCAATAAATCGCTACAAGTGACGTCATATCAATAAACATATGTACTACATCATAACCAAAGCTCGGAACTTGGGGACTTGTGTGTCGTGTGCATGAGTAAGGTTACCGGTACAACGTACACAAAGCTCACCCTGCAAGTGCTCAGGGACAGTCGTGTGTACTAAGAAAGTAGTCACATCGAATGGCAAGAAGACGAACGAAGAAACTGTGTCATGTCGAAGCAAATGACATTCAGAGAATTACAGGTAAACGGTCTGTTAGAGGAATGAGAAAATACGTGGTATTCGAATGGGTATTATAGAAGTTTGAAAATATATTTCTTAAATTTTAGGTACAGAATTTCGTGGAGGAATTCTGAGGAGATACATTATTTTCTTCGAATGAAGAGTTTATATTTTGTAAGTTGTGCCACAGATAAACTAGAGACTGGAAACGGGATTAATTGAAAGACATTGCAGTCTCTTAAATTGGTGGAAAATTTGTCCATAGCCATGGATCAAGTCGTAGTGGAACCTTCCCTAGTAGTGACATAGAAATTGAAAACTATTTTCGAGAAAAATTTAGAATACTTATCTTTCCCAAATACGAGATCAGCTAGCAACTGCTGAAAATCGAACAGGAAACAGTGACAGTGAAAACATTCAGTATTTTAAGTTTGCTCCCGTCACTTCATGTGACGTGGAAATAAGTTTCTTTCGTTTCAAATCATGTTTAACTAACAGACGAAGAAGTTATGGGTTCGAAAATCTTCGAATCCATGTAGTCATATACTGTAATAAAATGTACAGAACAGAACTGTAAATTTGATATATTTTGCATGTTTATATATATATATATATATATATATATATATATATTCTTTAAAATTATGTGTTTCAAGCTACCATAATATTATCAATATGTTGTTCCGGCCAGGAACCACTTTTATGGCAGACCTGACAGTACTTCTGTTCTGGAAGCGGGACCTTGAAGTCCGGTCGCTTAGCCACGTTCAAAGACACAAGTCCCCAAGTTCCGAGCTTTGATCATAACAAGGAACAGGTGTTTATCTTCGTATTTCATTTGTCGATTTAGGTTATGTTTGTCTCCTTAATTGTAATGTATTTTAAGATAGGTTATACAGCCAAGATTCGTAGTACTGTAGTAATATTTCTATGAATTTTGTAACGTTCCAATGTTGTTTAATTTTAGTCTATTTCTTTGATAATGAAAACTTTAATTCCTTATTATTATCATTATACAGAGTGATTTATATAGAACTGACACATTTCTTTCTTTAATTATTCCGTTGGAAATTCAATCAATGAACCAATTTTAGCACCAAATTAAGCAGAATGTTCTGGAGTTTCGATTCCTTGTCACTAGATACGCAGATGTTTATGTTTTATTCCTATTGTTGGCAGCACTGACTCAATTTTAGCACCAAATTAAGCAGAATGTTCTGGAGTTTCGATTCCTTGTCACTAGATGCGCAGATGTTTATGTTTTATTCCTATTGTTGGCAGCACTAGATGCGCAGATGTTTATGTTTTATTCCTATTGTTGGCAGCTGTTTTCGACATTTTGTGTCAACGTGAAAACGCACTACACATTAAATCAACGACTCTTCCTTGTGAAGCAATACTGGATTACGAATTCAATTACAGCTACTCAAAGGGCATACCAGAGAGAATTTGGTGTTCGCAATCCTCCCAAAAGAAACACAATACTGGGACTGGTAAACAAATCGGAAAAAACTGGATCTCTGGTGAGTGAAAAGGACAAGCATCGTTCATCTAGGCTTCCCACGGTTGTTGTTGACGTAAGAGCACGACTGGAGCAGTCACCCAAAAAACCATTAAGACGTTTGTCGCAGGAGACAGGGTACATCTACTCAATGTGTCAGAGAGCCTAAAGCCATATAGGGTTACGGTTGTTCATCAGCTACAGGAACCAGATAAGGATAAAAGATTGAATTATTGCCGTTGGTTTCAGACGTTCATTGTGCAAAATCCTGCCATATTGTCCATCACATGGTTCACAGATGAAGCATGGTTCCATTTATCCCGTTATGTGACGACCGAATAATTTCCAGGAACCTGTGGCCACCGAGATCTCCGGATTTGACAACGTCGGACTTCTTTCAATGGGGTTACTTAAACCACAGGGTTTACGCCACACGTCCCCAGACATTGGACGATCTGAAGCACAATATCACACAGGAGATTCAAGCTAACAACAGAGTCCTCCAACGAGTGGCCAGTAACATGGAACGACGTGTTGAGTTGTGCCTTATGCAGGATGGAGGACATTTTCAACATTTGCTATAGAGGTAAATAATCTCCCAAAATTCCTCTACATTTTAGGTATAATAAGTTGTCGCTAGCACAATTCGTTTTGAAACAATTAATGAAAGAAATGTGTCAGTTCTATATAAATCACTCTGTAGTTCCTCTGCAGTAGTTCTCCATATTAGCCAACAGATCTCGCAAATAACGATTTTCATCCGTCAAAATTTAATTGTTACGAAATTGCAAACACTGGAAAATTATTGAATGTAATGCCTGATAGTCTTGTATTATGGTGAAATTGCTTCTCCGAACCCAGAGCCACGCACCATATTGAAATTAATGCTAGGGCGATACTAGGGTCGAGCTGCTGTAGGTTAGCATTTCACATTCGTAACAAGGTCAGTCTGATTTCCAGGTTAAGCAGTCCGCCCTGATCGATAGCTGTCACACGCGCGGCTGTAGTTTATCTCTCACAGTTTGTTGAGATTGCTCTTTCCTCGTTTAGCAGTAAAAGGCTTAACATGTAATAAACTGCCTGCATTTGAAGCGAGTAGTAGATGAGGGAGATTGTTGACTCCTATTTCTACTGCACAGTTTGTTGTTGCAGCTGCTAACTCAGGTGAACTTTCTTTTACTGTCGAGGATTGGAAACATTGATTCCTTCAGTCAAACATTTTGTGAGGAATGAAAAATATGCTTATTGAAACATAATATGTTATAATTTTAAGAAACACAAACAAGTATTGAAAATGTTCATGGGTTAATAATAATTATTGTACCCTAGAATTAAGGTGGGAGTTCCTTGTAGAACGTTTTATAAACAACATCTCTTATTACGGGTGTTGACCCTTTGCATAGCTGCTGCAAATCGATGTACTTCTCAACCGAAATCTTTGGAGAGGTGACATTAAGAAAAGGCAGAGGAAGCTTCAAAATTTCAGAAATATTCCGTGATTTCAGAGATAGCTGCTCATAATGTTCGTCCAAATGACTGGTTTTTACAAAAACGCAGTTAGAGTCGTCTTTGGTCACTCTGACCATTCTGACTGTAGTCCATTCAATCTGTTTCTTTTTGTGCCAATTTCATACTCTAGACAGCTTAATAATTTTGAAATAGTTAGTTTGCTCGAATTTATAAATAAATGTTCATTTTTGGCATCACGTGGCAATCCATGAATTATAGGGAGCCTAGCAATACACTGCACACATAGACGTAACGACCAATTTTAAAAATGGTAATACCTAACGAAGAGACGTAAGCGACTTGCGAGTCGTATACGCCAGTTCGTCTGAAAAAGAATGAAAGAGCGATGGCGTTTACGACGATAACACGATGTTCACTGCCAAGTAATCATTAGAGATGGATGTACGCCAGTTCGTCAGAATATAGATATGGTCTAACGGAGTGTGCTGGCGAAGTATCTCCAAATTTTTGGTTTTGGCGCTTACGTCACTTCGTCAGATAAGCGACGATATGAGGCGTCTAGTATCAAAACCAGTCAAATCACTGACGGCAAATTTTTCAGTATCAAGCAAACTCCTGCGGAGGCAAACCGGTGACAATTAAAAAGGTTGTTTCTTCATTTTGTTGTTTTACACTATTTTGTTGTTTTACACTATTTTGTTGTTTTACACTATTTTGTGATTTTACACTATTTTGTTGTTTTGCACTATTTTGTTGTTTTACACTATTTTGTTGTTTTACACTATTTTCTTGTTGTACACTATTTTGTTGTTTTACAAGTAGGATATAGGGTAGACATTGGTAATTTCGTGATAATTTCATGAAAACTAATTTAAAATACAAATGTGTAAATATACCCTTATTCCGATTTTTTCATCTAAAAGACGGTAACTTGCTGTACAAATCTGAAGACATAAAAGATTGGATACGTTCTTGAATATGTGCCAAAAACCACTTTTACAACTTAAGCTGAAAGGTTGGTTATTTCGTGATAACCTTGGTAATTTCGTGATATTGCATTGATAATTTCGTGAGAGGTAGAAGAATTGTGGAAAAATTCATTAAAGTCAAATGAAATTCTCATTTATTGTTACAAGACTTCAAACATAGTAATTCCGTCTAATATTCATAGCAAGAAAACATAGAAATACATATCAACACATAATAAGATGAAATCAAAGTAAAAAAAAATTGAAATTGAAAAGGGATCTTCTTTGCCCTGAAAGGGTGAACACTTTTATTACTGACTTTACTATAGCCTATATTACTAGGGTAACTCCAAAAGTAATGCATAACGTTTGTTTAAAAATTATATTTTTATTCTACAGTTTTGCTACTTTCATAGAATGTAGATGCGTCCTTTAAGAACAAAATGTCACTTTTCCACATAATCCCCGTCCCTTTCGATTGCATTACGTAACCTAGGAACGAGGGCCTGTAGACCAGCACGGTAAAAGTCTGAACCAACACGTCTGAGCCACTCTTGAGCAGCGTGCACAAGGGAGTCATCTTCTAACCTCGTTCCGCAAAGGGATCCTTCAGTTTACCAAAGAGATGGTAATCGCACGGTGCCAGTTCAGGAATGTAAGGCGGGTGTTTCAGTGTTGTCTATCCGAATTTTCTGATCTGGTGTTCGTCTTGTGACTGACATATGGCTGTGCGTTGTCGTGCAATAGTAGAACATCCTGCTTCTCCCGATGTCGTCGAACACGACTCAGTCGAACTTGAAGTTTCTTGAGAGTTGCAACAAACCCGTCAGAATTAATGGTGGTTCCGTGTGGCATGATGTCCACAAGCAAGAGTCCTGAATCGAAAAACACAGTAGCCATAACGTTTCCTGCCGAAGGTGTACTTTTGAATTTCTATTTCTTTGGTGAATTTGCATGATGCCACTCCATTGTCTGCCTCTGTCTCCGGTCCAAAATGGTGGAGCCATGTTCCATCTTGTCACAATTCTTGCAAGTCATCTAGCACTTATCATTGACACTTAGCATGATAACAAATGAAACAGAAGCTACACTGAACCCATTGCGTCTCCGTTTTCTTTTTTGTTATCACATCTTGACTTCAGATTTCTAAAATTCCTTTTGTAATACATTTTATACTATTTTAAAAATTGTAACACTTAATGCTCAACAAAATTTCGCCTCAAACAGCTAAGATTTCTATCAGTAAAGCTAAGCCTATATGGCAACTACAGATTTATCTAAAATTCCAAAAATATTTCCTAAAATTTCATGAAGATACAATAAATCTTTGTAACAAATATCATATGCTTATCTTTAGTAATAAGCCTGTAATGTAATTACAAACATCCACAAAATTTGTATGCCTGAGAAGTCGACGCAAACTTGCTCTCTCCAAACATAAAAGCTCACTGAAGCAACTACAATAGTCACACAAAGCTTAGCTGTATGTTTCTGGAAACTGGACAACATATGCAATCCCTTGGCGGAAATTTGGATCTCGTAACACCATTGGTTAGTTCACAAAAGAGCAAAGAAAAAGTATCACGAAATAACCACTGCCACGAAATTACCAATGTTTACCCTAGTGATTAAACAGAGAAACATAGTGAATCTCCAGTGTGCAGTGTATTGTAATGAAAGTGCAGTGAGATTCAAGCAAATTCTGAGAGTAAAGGCCCATTCACAATGAAAATTAAACATAACCGTAACATAAACAAAGAAGTTTGCGCCCAGGCTACCAAATAGGATCATTCACAATGATTCACATAAGCATTGACATAAACATTACCGTAAGACGTTAACATGAAAGTTTGCGAACTCCAAACTTTCATGCTTATGCTTACGTGATTTGCAAACAGAACACAATCGTGGAGCGCTGAAGTATACGACAGAATATGAGGAAATGGCGTCTTTGTTATGTTTCCATGGTTACCAAGTATGTTTGCTGTTATGTTTATGTTCCCATCGTGAATGATGGTATGACTTATTGATTTTACCGTAACGTTTATATTCTTAAATTAACGCTTACGTTATGTTTAATTTTCATTGTGAATGAGCCTTTATAGTGACATAGAAAAGAGATTGATTTATGTTGAAAGGGTGTGAGTTATAGTGAACATGCTAAAATAGCTTGCAATAAGGTCTAGACTAGCGATTTTGAGGTTAATATAGTAAGTAGGATTCTACGGAATAATAAGGATGTAATTTATGTTTTCTTATTTAAAGTGTTGTATCAGTGAATAAGTGTGTTTTGTCAGTGAAATTTTATAGTTTATAGTGGTAGTGTAAATTATTTGAACAATGAAAGTTTTTGAAGTGTTAGTGAAATCAGTATAGTGTCAGTGAAATGTGTCGTAGTTCCAGTGAGTGAGTTGAGAGTGAAATGTGTGTAGTGCTGAAACGTACTTGTGCATGTCATAATACTAGTGGGTTTAAGCTCGAACTTAGAGTTAAGATACAAATTAGATTTACTTCAAATGTTATTTTAAGTGATCATGCTTCATTTAATTGAGAATGCTTCATGTTAACATTATTATACTATTGTTATTATTTTATTATTATTAGTATTATTATTATTATTATTATTATTAATTGTCATTATTCAATGTATTAGTTACCACTGCCACTGGATATTTACCCATTTGCAGTGTGAATTCATACATATATATAGGCTGTTTCCGAGGTGGTGTTACAAATTTTCAGGGATGATGGCGAAGGACACATGTATCAATTTGAGATCAGGAACCCTGGTCCGGAAATGACCGAGTCGAAAGTTATAAGCAAAAATAGTTGTGTGGAAATGGAATTGTAATTTAACACCACGTGCCCTTCTTCCCTTAACCTTTGGAACAGTCGTGGAAACATTGTATGGGCCGGATGTCTCCTACGTGGGTACACTTGTCCTGATACAATCTGTGAGCTTGTCTATTGTTCCCATTGGCTCATCCGTATTCAAAAACAGATATGCTTATTCCGCTCTCGTGCACTTCTCCATTTCACTAGGACTGATCGACTGGACACTGCAGCTTGTACACATACACTGCTGTCTACAGACGTGCATATCAGGACCGACCATGTCCGTTACACATTACGCTATCTGCATTGCTTTAGTGTAGTTTTCTGTCCCCATCCCTCAGACAGCGCACTGAATGGAATACTGTAAGTAGACAACCTAAACAACGTCAGATGAATACATTATGTGTAAGATGTACAGATAAATACACATAAATAAGGTGTACAGAGGAATAAAATTATTTCATTTCCACAGAACTATTTTTGCTTGTAACTTTCGACTCGATCATTTCCGGACCAGGGTTCCTTATCTCAAATTGATACATGTGTCCTTCGCCATCATCCCTGAAAGTTTGTAACACTATCTCGGAAGCAGGCTGTATATATATATATATATATATATATATATATATATATATATTACATAGTTAATTGTTCTACATTTAGTTTCTCTTCGTATTTAAAATCTATTTCGTAGTTTGAATATTTGAATACTTTAAAAATTTTTTTTTCTTTTCTTAAATTTTGACTTCATATGTTTTATTGTTAACTTTATACAACTTTATCGTTTTCTAATTATAAATTTTCTGAAAAAGGCTAAATCAGCCATCGGCGTAGCTCAGTCGGCAGATGCGCACGCCTACTGAACCGGAGTTATGCTCGAGCGTGGGTTCGATTCCGGCTTGGCTGATTACCTGTTTGGTTTTTTCCGAGGTTTTCCCCAATAGTAAGGCGAATATCAGGTAATCTACGACAAATCCTCGTCCTCATCTCTCCAAATACCATCTCACCATAACCAATTCTATCGACAAGAAAAGACAAGTAGATCTGTAGTTAAATTTTCCTGAAAAATACCTCAGAATTAATCATTGCATCTGGGAAAAACCATAGAGAGATATCAAGTAAGACGAGTGTCTTCTAAGGTCACACCAATCGCCTAGTTTTGGTGATTCCAATTAAAGATCCTTCGTACATAATAAATCTCTTCTCTAGATAATGAATGCAGAACTCAGGAATTTGTGTTGTCGACAATGCAGAAATTCAGAATTTTTGTTGCCAACATCGAAAAAATGAAATATAAGAATTTCAAGAATAGGCTAATATGTTATCTACTGATTTGGCAACATTGTTGCATAATCCAGCAATATAGGATTCAAAACAAAAGCATCGCAGCAGGATGGCGCTAAGTTGCTTCCTTGACTTGGTCGGTTTTGAATTCACTGGCTGAGTGACTTGGCCCGTTTTGTTACATGATCCTATATTCAGTGATCTGTAATACGGTGACGTGGCCGATTTTATAGCAAATTCATGTTTCACCAGATAGAGATATATTAGATATATTACACCTTTCAGTTTATAATTAAAACTAATTTTCTTAAATTCTAGTTTTGATACTAGACGCCTTATATAAAGACATACATAGCGCATAATAGTACATTATGCAACGAGCCTATAATGATAATAATTAAGACGCAAGTATGTATGTTTATGAAACGAGCGCAACATAATTTTCATACGAGCGTCTTAATTACCATTATAGGCAAGTTTCATACGACTTTTTATGCTCGACCATATTTCTAACTTGAAATTATTCAGAAGTATTCATTTTATTTGTATCTGACAGAATATCGGAAGTGACCTTGTTCATAGCTCGTGAATTGTGAGATGTGCGCAGACGCGAAAGTATTGATTTTTTCCGAGGAATAATAATGTCATTGACCTTGATGTAGATGTAGAGAATGTATAACATGGAAATTGATTTAGAATTGAAAAACGAGATGACAAATTGAATTTATTTGAATATTATTTACAATTAATACTAATTATTATAGTAACAGAACATAACCTTCTGCGACAGTATTGGATTTGCAGCCTCCGTGACGTTTCCCTCGTCTTTCGATTGCATATCCGAGAATAATCGAAAACCTGAACTTTAATGAATAGGTGTACTTTAATGACATGCATTACAGGACTGCTACCAGGTGTATAATTACTACATTTCGGCATGGTCGAGCATAAAAATATATCTAAAAGTACATGGATTTATTAATATGTGAGGTTACGACAATAATCCTAACAATGCTTAACTCAAGTCGTCCATCAACGTACATAGTTCACGGATAAGGAGCTGGTCTCATGATCCGAGACTGCGCTAGGACATTGGTTCGAATTCCGTTTGATCTCGTTACCTAGTTTGGGTTCTTTTCAAGGTTTTCCCAACTGTAAGGCGAATGCTAAGTAAACCGATGGCGAATCGTCGGCCTCATCTTACCAATATAACATGCCTCAGTGTGAATATTACGGTTTAAAAATTCTCATGAAGTTGGTGAAATCGATTAGTTGAATTTATTTACAGAGATTAACATGACATCGAAAAACATTGACATTGCACAGAATTGTACAAGCTTGAAACTCTGAATCGTAATCTGCAGGGACATCATTTTATTTTTACTTCAATTTTTATTGTACCTGCGTTTCTAAATGTACTTGACTCCCCCCCTTTCACTAATGTCCTTGCTAACGTCAGTCACATCAAATTACGGCCGCTCTTGCTAGCAGTGAAGTAAACAGAGAGTACAGTGTGTTTCAGAAATATGTTGCATTTTCTATAGAAGAAAGAGCTTATATTATTGAAGTTTATTTTCACACAGGTATGGTGTGTAGCATAACTGAATTTATCTGTGTGGACTGAGCACAAGTGAAGATTAGAGTTACCGAAAGTACGGTACGCTATAATATGGTACGGTACTTAACAGCATTATTTAAACAAGAGTTTCGTTTTACTGTTTGTAGGTATGAAGGACGATGATGGAAACTGGAATTACAATATAACCGAATGTGAACAACAGTTTTTTTCACAATTTCCTGATTATATCATTACGGAATATTTTCGTAGAAATGTCATTAATCTGGTAGATAAATTTAGAGCAACAGAGTGTACAGAAAGGAAGAAAAGTGTAGTATGGTCAAAAAAGGTGACAGAAGATGCTGTAGAAGATGCTAGAGAAAGGATGCAGCGAGGTCCTAATAAGTCGGTCAAGAAGCTAGCTGTAGAAATTGGGGTTTCTTACGGAAGTGCTCACAAAATTCTCAAGAATAAATTGGGTTAGTAATATGCTGAATAAAGTAGACATTACATAATGAATATAACCGCCTAAAGAGTTGAGTTTGTGAAAAAAAAAATGTTACTATTCTACTGTTTTTTGATAAAATGCTGTAAGCGTAATGAACAAACTGAAAATCGTAACATAAATGGATACACTACTTTTCTCTCCTCTTATAGCTAGTAAAATGATTAGTTTACATATTGCACTAGTATCACCAAACTCCTGTAATGAAAGGGGGGTAACAGTGTTTCCGAGTATAGACAGGTTAATGTTAAAAACGTTGGTAAAAATAAAGTGATGTCCCTGTATAAGCAAAACCAAATCCATGTTGTATCCGCTGCATACACCGCGGTATGTTATAATCTTAACAGTCATTGGAATCTAGCTTAAAACGGACACAAGAAACTATACGGATTATTCACATTTATTGTAAACATACATACGCATAATGTAGTCTACAGGAAGTAAAGACATTCTGTAGCCGAAGCTTGCACCTATTAATCCCACCGCTTTTATGCCTGTGAATTATGTGGCTGTAAGGGATGTAGTTTACTTCACAATGATACACGACTTCGGTTCCTTAATACCACAACGGTCGGGCGACGTATTACGAAGGAAATAAACGAAAACTTATATGCACAGCAAAACCAAGCTTCATCCAGAATATGTACTTGATTTATTGAGAGAGAGGATTTTCGTACCAAAGCCTCGGCCTGAATAAAGCGTTATGCTTTCATAGCATATTGATATGTGTGTCCCCATGTTTATAAACTTGAGAATTCTATGCGGTTGAGAAGTTTCTATTGTCTTTTTTCTTATATAATGTACAGGGTTATTCGAAAGTAAAGAAAGATTTGAAGATCGTCTTTTTTCAGGAGTAAGTTTATAGATAATTTACGACAAAAATTTGTTAAAAGGAATGGGGTTTCTTAAGGTGTAATGAATTTCAAAATATTCAGATATTGAAACTGTTTTCCTCCTCTAGAGCAGTGATGTTAACTGATGCTCGTAGGAGCAAGCGCGCGCTTTAGAACCCAGGAGAGCCTGAGCGCTTTACAGCGGAAAGGAAAGAGACAGACGAAAGAGGTAGTACATGCCGCTTGGTCGAGCTATATACAGGGATGACCAGCACTGATTCAATGGATAAAGGGAAGAGAACTTATTAAAACTGTATCCATGTTAATTTGCAGATTTGTCTGAGAAGTATAAGTGCATTATAAGAATGTAAGTTTTAATTTTAATGCTTATTTTTCACAAGTTTGTTTTTTTATTCAAAAGGAATACTTTCTCAGCTTTTTTTTTTACAGAAAAGTGAAATTTTCAGATATGTTTGTTTAGTAGCCTTACAGGTACTAAAACAGTGTTTTCATAAATCTAATATATCGTAAATACGTACTACTAAAGATAGTGTATTAAAATGTTTGAAAATATTCGCATGGAAAATGTTTGCAAGGAAATCAGTTAACAAAGCAAATACTGTTACATCACAAACAAAAGATATGTGCCTATGTGTTGGTAAAACGTCAGCTCTATAGCTTCAGCAGATTTCGAGATAATTTAATATTCTGATAACAGAAAGTTGCGCACCAATATCACCTAAAAGCATAATGCGATAAGAGTTTTATTATGTAATATTACAGTTAAAACATATACCTAGGCAACTTTGCTTTGTACCATAATATTACTTTTATAAGGCTAAAGATACCATCAATATCAATTTCAACTTATGTCATACTCGGTGTCTTTCTTTGGGATAACACTTTCTTTATGAATGATGTGTTTAATTCATTTAGTACTGTATAGTTGTATGTATTATAGAATTTGTGTGAATATTCCTTCTTTACTCTTTATTATGTTATTAACGTTTAAAACACAACTGCAATATTAGGCTAAGAAATAGGTGTTAGTACTTTTGTTTTACAGACAATATAGAAAATAACAAACAGAAAGAAGCCATATAAAAATGACATAAAATTTCACCTTCCGTTTGAAGTTTGTGCACCACTGTTTTCTTAATCCAACAGGCTGCTTATTCCTCCTAACATACCTAGCGCTTAATGCCCGCGCACGACGTCAAGGTCAGAAAAATGCGCTTGCTTTGACATCACTGCTCTAGAGCATACCTGCACAAACAGCGCTCAACGAGCGGGAGAGCTGTGTTTACCGCTCGCCGAAACTGAGAGGAAGATACGTCAGAATGACATAGACTTGCTATAGGTAGAGGAGAGGGAAACGACCACTCAGTTATCTAGTGGAGTGCAGTGTGTAGGCCTATTCTCAGTAACTGTTTCACGTTGCTTACCTACTGCTACAGTACAGTATGGAGGAATCTAAAAGACGGAACGTAACATTTAACATTTAACGATTTACAGCTCGAACTTATTGATCTTCAATGTGACCTAAGGGCTAAAGATCGTTTGAATAATACTACTATCCTGGTTGAGTTTTACAAGACTAAACATTAGCAATAATATCCACGACTACACAGGCTGGCTGTGAAAATGTTTGCTATGTTTGGCTCAACATTTATATTTGTGAGCAACTGTTTTCTACAATCAACTTTAATAAAGGCAAGCATCGAACATCTGTAACTGATGTTTCATTACGATCAGTAGGTTACTGTTCCTTCCAGCTGCCAACAGGATAAAACCTCGTTTTGATGTACTGATAAATAAAAATATAACAAAATGATATTGTACATTTAAGTAACTATAGAATTTCCATTATTTCTGTAAAATAAATCTTTCTTTATTAATTAATGATAGTCCAAGATAGTTTTGCAAACACTGAACGGGAATTCATTTCATAAACACTCTTACTAGTACTGTATTTCCTTTTGTGTATATTTTGTACGAGATCACCCCTTCTTCCAGTCCACCCTTATACAGAGCGCAGCTAATATCTACACTCCGCTCATGAGCTGTGAACCGGCTCGGAGAGCGCAAACTTTTTGCAGGCCTGCTCTAGAAAATGAAAAGTATTGAGAAGTAATTCTTGTGGAATATCTTCAAATTCTTAGCAGATTCCACACTAATGGCGAACTGCGTGTTCCATACATAAATCCGGAACTGATAATTAATTAATTAATTAATCAAAACGTTAATTTATTTATTTATGTATAATAATAGCGTTCTTAGTTAAAATGCCGATGTTTCTGGTTCTTCTGTGGTAATCTCAGGGGTGGGTTCGATTCCCGCTTGGACTGATTACCTTGTTAGGTTTTTTCGAGGTTTTCCTCAACCGTTAAGCGAATTTCAGATAATTTGTGGAGAATCTTCGACCTTATCTCTCGAAATATCATCTCGAAATTTCTAATTTCATGTAAATATGTGATAAAGAGACGTTAAATAACAGAACGAATAACATTTTTTCTTAATTTTAGATTAACTCTGAACTTTTGGTATCGACTGTAGTAAACAGTTCACTTTTATTTTAAAAGCATAGACTGTTATTAGGAGAAAATGAAATAAGCAGTCATCTGTTGAATGACATTTCGGAAGGAATCGAAATTCTTCTGTAAAATATAGTATAACCACAAATATATTATTTGGAGGCGTTCGCACCAAGTATCAAACAAGTGAAGCTGATCTTCTAAGAATGTAGAGCTATGTAAAGAGGTCTGTACCTTTATGTATCAAAGCCAGGCGTACAGAGTTAAAAGGGATGAAAGAAGTTGTGCTGTAAATACCAAAGATCGCACACACAAAAGGAAGGCCATGCATCATGGACACAGACACGGCGTTCAGTTTCCATAGTAACAGCATTCCTACCTTTAGGCGATGTCAGTTTTCTTCCCCGTTTATTTTGTGTGAGGAAAGTAATGTGATCACAAAAAATCAATCACTAAATTTTGACACATCACTGCACCTGAGCCCCAGCGTCGTCTATGTTTTATGCAGTGGCTAAGAAAGGTTTATCATTACCTACTGCTTAGTTCTATATGATTGGCCATAGCGGATATATATACTCGAATGTATAAATCTCTACGGATAGAAATCTAAATAGCAAGACATTTCCTTTAAACTAAACCCGGTGTATATTCCTGTTTCACGTAGACTACTATTTGTTTGCTTATTTATTTATTTACATATTTACTTATTTATTTAATTATTTAATTGTTTATTTATTTAATTATTTAATTAATTATTTATTTAATTATTTAATTGTTTAATTAATTAATTATTTAATTAATTATTTATTAATTGTTTAATTATTTATTTAATTAATTATTTAATTATTTAATTACTTATTTATTTATTTACTTATTTATTTATTTACTTATTTATTTATTTACTTATTTATTTATTTACTTATTTATTTAATTATTTATTTACTTATTTACTTATTTATTTAATTATTTAATTATTTATTTATTTATTTACTTATTTATTTAATTATTTATTTCTTTATTTATTTACTTATTTATTTAATTATTTAATTATTTATTCAATTATTTAATTATTTATTCATTTATTTATTTATTTACTTATGTATTTATTTATTTATTTAATTGTTTATTTATTTAATTGTTTATTTATTTATTTAATTATTTATTTATTTATTTATTTATTTATTTATTTATTTATTTATTTACTTAATTATTTACTGTTCAGAACAGTTCCTCATTTCTTACTTCCTTTCCCGAATCTTTACTTTCCTTTATTGCTTTTAACTTTTATTTCTCCTTCTTAAAAAATTAAATTATGGTTTATTTAACGACGCTCGCAACTGCCGAGGTTATATCAGCGTCGCCGGAGTGCCAAAATTTTGTCCCGCAGGAGTTCTTTTACATGCCAGTAAATCTACTAACATGATCCTGACACATTTAAGCACACTTAAATGCCATCGACCTGGGCCGGGATCGAACCCGCAACCTCGAGTACAGAAGGTCAGCGCTATACCGACTGCGCTATCCAGGCCGACTTCGCTTTCTTTTCTTTCTTCTTTTCCGTCCTCTTTTATTTAATTTTTAATTTCCTTCTTCCTTCCATTACGTTTGTTTTATTTTATTACTCTTTTCTTTTATAATTTCTTGTACAAACCCTATTTCCTTCATTATTTCTTTCCGTCTTTTTTCTTTGAGTCATACTTTTCTTTTTTATTGTCCCATTTCGTTTTTCATTTTTATTCTTCATTTCTTTCTTCCTTCATTACTTTGATGTTCTTTCTTGATTTCTGCTTTTATTTGTCTTTTATTACTTACTTTTATTCTAATCTTGTTTATTTCCGTTCTTTATTTTAGTCTTTTTATTCCTGTCATTTTATTCCCTCCTGTTTCATTTACATTCTTTCTATTCCCACTCCTTTTCACTACCAGTTTCTTTCACTTCCAGTCTTTTTCACTTCCAGCTTCTTTTACTTCCAGTCCCATCCACTTCTAGTCCTTTTCACTTCCAGTCCCTTCCACTTCTAGTCCCGTTCACTTCCAGTTCCTTCCACTTTTAGTCCCTTTTACTTCCAGTTCCTTTCACTTCCAGTCCCTTCCACTTTCAGTCCCTCCCACTTCCAGTCCCTTCCAATTCCAGTCCCTTTCACTTTCTGTTCATTTTACTTCTAGTTTCTTTTACTTCCAGTCTCTTCCACTTCTAGTTCCTTCCACTTTGTCCCTTTTACTTCCAGTTCCTTTCACTTCCAGTCCCTTCCACTTCCAGTCCCTTTCACTTCGTTTCTTCCACTTTCAGTCCCTTTCACTTCCACTTTATTTCCTTTCCAGCTTTATTCTTTTTCAATATTTTTCTTTTCTCGTATTTCTCCATGATTTTATTCCAATCTTTATATTCCTGTCTTTTTATTCTCGTTTCTATCTTCATTCGTTCCTCTTATTTCATTTAATTTATTTCTTATGTTCTGTATTATTATTTATCTCAACATTTGCTTCTTCATTCTTTGTTCCTCTTAGACTTTGCACGTCTCACGATTTGCTTCTTCGATAGTTAATTTCTCCATTATCTAATTCATAAATTGTCTCTCCGATTTCATCCTTACCCTTTCTGTCTTTTCTCTCTCTTTCTCTGATATTATAAATTTGTCTAACTTGTCAATCGACATACCACCTATAGTTAACCACTCATAAAAATATTTCAGTTTAAAATAATTGCAGTGTACCGTATGAATACGTGTTAATATGTAATATTAAGCCTCATTCGTTATACAGTAAATCACTCATTGTCAGAGATGTATGCACAAAGGTACGTACTAGAGTGTATTTTTGTGTTCATTTATTTGTTAACATATAGGTGCCTATGGCGGATTTTGTTAAAAGTTCATTTATTTATTCATTCAGAAAAAAAAAGTTAAAAAGCTTGAATAATGAAATTCGTTCCATTTGTCTGTTATGAAGTAAACCAATCATGTTAAACGTGTTGTTTAATTTGAATTAATGTTTTATGTACAGTGTGAAGGCTGTGTTGTGAATAGTATATATCGATAGGTGCTGGAGAATTGCTTACTCTGGCAGTAGCGGTTTGGGAACTCAGTCTTATCGTTCTTGGCAATAGACGTGTTGTAACAAATTGATTCAATCTCCTCCCAGTGGTTGTAAAACGAATGGAGGGATGAAATGATCGCTAACATCATGCAGGATCAAAGATCTGCTATGACCAAAATAATCCAGTTGTTCTTTGGGACGTTCCACAGTAAACCGATAATCTGTCAGAATGTTAAAAATTTAATGAAATTACATTGTCATAATTTAATTTCATTAAATTTTAAACATTCTGACATTTCCATAAGTTAAGAAGGCCATTTGTACATAACTTTAAGAAGGGGGGGGGGGAAGGACTGACTGTAGTTACTTTCGAGAAATATCACTTCTGTTGACGACGTACAAAATTTTGTTCAATATTCGTTTTATAAAATTAACTCCCCATGTAGATGAAATTATTTGGGATTATTAATGTGGTTTTAGGCGTAATAGATCGACTATTTGATCAGATTTCTTATATTCGACAGATATTGGAGAAAAAATGGGAGTATAAGGCTATAGTACATCAGTTATTCATAGATTTCAAAAAGGCATATGACTCGGTTAAGAGAGAAGTTTTATATAATATTCTCATTGAATTTAGTATTCCCAAGAAACTAGTTTGATTAATTAAAATGTGTCTCAGTGAAATTTACAGCAGAATCCGTTTCTATATTACGCTCTTTCAATTCACTGCACTATCACCTTTACTTTTTAACTTTGCTCTAGAATATGTCTTTAGGAAAGTCCAGGATAACAGACAGGGTTTGGAATTGAACGGTTTACATCAATTGCTTATTTATGTGGATGACGTGAATGTTTAGAGAAAATCCAAAAACCATTAGGGAAAACACCGGAAATTTACAAAGAATATTATCATGTCTCGTGACCAGAACATAGCACGAAATGAAAATATAAAATTGGAAATTTATCCATTGAAGAGATGGAAAATTAAAATATCTTGGAGCAACACCCGGGAGGAAATTAAACACAGAATAAATATGGGAAGTGCCTATTATTATTCGGTTGAGAAGCTTTTGTCATCCAGTCTGCTCACAATAAAAACCTGAAAGTTAGAATTTATGAAACGGTTAAACATATTACCGGTTGTTCTGTATGGTTGTGAAACTTGGACTCTCACTTTGAGGGAATAACAGAGGCTAAGGATGTTCGAGAATAAGGTGTTTAGGAAAATATTTGTGGCTAAGAAGGATGAAGTTACAGGAGAATGAAGAAAGTTACACAATGCAGAACTGCACCCATTGCATTCTTCACCTGACATAATTAGAAATATTAAATCTAGAGTTTGATAGGGGTAGGGCATGTAGCGGGTATAGGCGAATCCAGAAATGCATATAGTGTTAGTTTGGAGGCCGGAGGGAAAAAGACTTACGGGAGGCCGAGAAGTAGATGAGAGGATAATATTAAAATGGATTTGAGGAGGTGGGTTA
This sequence comes from Periplaneta americana, assembly GCF_040183065.1. Taxonomy (NCBI): domain Eukaryota; kingdom Metazoa; phylum Arthropoda; class Insecta; order Blattodea; family Blattidae; genus Periplaneta; species Periplaneta americana. The sequence goes on along the minus strand of NC_091119.1, from coordinate 13,168,793 downwards.
TGATGGTAGGAAATGGATTAATCTTGCTCAGGATAGGGACTGATGGTGGGCTTATGTGAGGGCGGCAATGAACCTACGGGTTCTCTAAAAGCCATTTTTAAGTAATTAACTTTGCCATAAGTTGAGATTCTTATACATTTTTCTTTGTAATTTATATATTTCGTCCATCACAGGTATATGAGAAAAACTGAGCGAGGTTTCAGTGTGAATCAGGGAACTCCTTTCGGGAAAAAGATGAGAGAAGAGCGTCAACGGTTAAGTTTAATGATTTGCTCGTGTAACCATCGTCGTTGCCTGTCAGCTCGCTTCGCTAGATGTTCCAACGCAGGGTAATGGGCGAGTAACAGCCCCGTCAGTTCGTTCCTGTGCTCAACGTTGTCGTCTGCCTCTGACGAAGAAATATTGCGGAGCGCGTCAGAAGAGACGTCCCTCCCTGCTGTAAGACCCTAGACTCGAGAACTGCATTCTAAAGCCACCATTTACTTCTTCCCGTTACCTAGGAAACGTGCCGGTATCGAACCGTAGACCACTCATTTGAAAATAAAGTATTCCGGCTAGCATTTGAAAGCTGAAGTGTTTTTAACACAATTTACATGTTACATAATATGTATGTATTTATTAACACCACAATTGAGTATTTATTTATTCATTTGTTGTTGAACATAACAGGCAAAACCCAATTACAATGTTCACGACTAACAAATTAATTTATAAAACATAAACAAGGAAAACGAAACATACACTTATTAAAAACTGAAACAAAATAGAAATAAGAGAAAGAAAAAAAGAGAAATTGAAATAAGGTGTGAAAGTAGCTTCAAATTAACTAACAACAATATTCTGTAAAATATGATAACAAATAATTCTGAATCTAGAGAAATTCATATTGAAAATATCAACATTCGGATGAGGATGTAATTTATTGTATAACTGTAACATTTGGAAAACTTGGGAATTTTTGCGGGATTCAGTATTTGCCCTTGGTATGTAAAACAACTTTCGAAATTTTGTATTAAGCTTAGGTGCATATAATGTTATATAATAAAATTAACCAACACAGTCCACCTTATTGTTAATAATTTTATGAAGAAAGTTTAAAGATTGACAATTTCGTCTAATTTGCAAACTAGTAAAATGGAAATGTTGAAGCATTGTAGCATAACCCTCATAGGTAGGATAATCATTATAAAGTCTGTAATATAACCATTTTAGAAATTTATTTCGAATTTTTTCTAGTAACAGAATATATTTGTTAGTAACTGGGTTCCAGATAACAGCAGCGTACTCTAATTTAGATCGAACAATGGAATTATACAAAATTATTATAGTTCTGACTTTAAATTTATAAGAATTTCTCATAACAGAACTTAAACTTTTATAGGACAAATTTACAATATTATGAATATGACTATGAAATGTAAAATTACTTCTAAATAATATACCTAAATCTTTATGTTCATTTTCTGCTGGTAAAACGTTTGCCCCTATTTTATATGAAAATTTAATTGTATTTGTCACTCTAGAAAAGGTCATATGTATACACTTATTAATATTAAATAACAATTTATTATTAATATTCCAAATGTGTAAGTTTGTATTATCTGTTTGAAGTAGCTTACAATCTGATATATAGTTGTTTTGATTTCTTTATACACACCCGGTGGCAGTGATATATAATATACAATAATACCATTACAATTATACAATAATTACAGCAATAAAATAAAATAAAATAAATCTAAATTTATTTCTAACTATAAATAAATAGATGCAATAAACCTAGGACTATAAATAAAAACTATTCTATAATAACTCCTAACAATAAGTAAATGTAAACCTAACTTATAAGTACTTGTATTTCACCCAACTATTACCAATTTAAGTAATTACATATCACCTTAATTAATTACAAATCAACTTAATTACATATCATCTTAGTTAATTACATATCACCTTAATTTATTTACATATCTACTAAATTACACATATTAATTAATTACAAATCAACTTAATTATGTATTATCTTAATTAATTACATATCACCTTAATTTATTTGCATATCAACTAAATTACATATCATCTTAATTAATTACAAATCAACTTAATTACATATCATCTCAATTAATTACAAATAAACTTAATTACATATCATCTTAATTAGTTACAAATCAACTTAATTACATATCATCTTAATTAATTACATATCACCTTAATTTATTTACATATCAACTAAATTACATACCATCTTAATTATTACATATCAACTTAATTACATATCATCTTAATTACATATCACCTTAATTTATTTACATATCAATTAAATTACATATCACACGTCACTGGACTCATGAAAGAGGCCATATTAAGAACTTTTTAACGTTTACTTACATTTGAAGGCCAAGAGAGAAAAACGCTTCAGGTTTAATTTTATTGATATTGTGAATTTGTATTTTGAAGGTCATAGCGAAAGAATCTATTTTTTGTTATATTTACTATAATATTTTTCATTTATTATCATTATATTAACAGTTATGCTTTATTGTACTTTTGATAGATTAAGGTGATTAAAATGATGCTGCCATCTAGTAGATTAGCATGAATACTACGGTATATCACGTGCCTAAAACATGGAATTGAAAAACGATCTTTGTCGTACGAAAAGCCGGTTTAAAGTTTGCCGCCATGGAGGAGAATATTTTTTAAATATATACGAGCATGAATATTTGCCCATTTTTAGTGCATATGAATCTGCTCCCTAGTTCTAAGTATATATATATTCTACTATCTTCACTCAATTTCACTCGAGAATTTTTCTAATTTAACTTGTCGGCTGCTGGTTATTACTCAAATGAGGTTATTGCCTGGTACGTTACGACTCTTTTGACATCACTATGAACGTTCTATCGCTTTTCATTCTCAAGTTAAACTGCCTCGGCTGCCGCGCGACCTTCAATTCGTGCCTCACCTCCTCCTCACGCTTATCAATCAGGTTATTGGAATATGTTTTGTAGTTTAGAAATTATAGGCGCGATAAAACTGGCCCGAAAATGTGTCTGTCGCCTTTTTGAGGTGGTACCCTATTATTGGACCGAACTTTCACGTCAGAAAAAGAATCGTACCATCAGTAAAGCTATGAATTAATAGTCGAAAGTTTCAATACAACATATCTATAGAAATGACTTATCACTAATGAATGCACAAATAGTCGACCAAGGTTTTATTTACAATACTTTCATATTTTTAGCATTGTATACAACATGGATTTTGCATATAAATCATGACTATTGATTACCTGCATTGGAATGGGTGAGAATGTTGGCTGGACGATGATTTGATTTGTAGTGGGTGTGGACAGTATCCAGATTTTATCTCTGTGGTAATCGGATAATCAAATCCTGGATTCTCACCCTCGGAGGCACATGATTATGTCTGTTACAGCAGCGGAATTAAGCGCGGTTTGTGTACATCTCTGTCATATTATGATCATCTCTACGCTGGCAAGATTCGAGCTCATACATATTCAATTTCCATGGAAACAATGACCACGCCAGCGATAGGAACGTAACAATTAAAGCGCATTCAGTTTACGTCCAATGGTGATTCTACACCGTGGAATTGATGTCATAACAACATACACTTGTTATCGCGTTATTAGACAAGCTTCCACAAGAATCAGGCTACGGAATTAGTAACAGTCCATAACTTAGGTTGCCGTTAATTTTCTACCCTGGATGCTCGAGTGCTTATCAGGTGTACCTTCAGTTTCTATGCTTGCGGGTTCAAATGCAATGGTAGAGGACGACAGTTTTTAGGGACGTTGAAAGTCCTCAGCTTGTATTCCCTAGGAAACGAAATAAAGTAGAAGACCTGTGTCGTAAATTTGCTGCTTGAAAATGAATTGTCTCTAAATGACAAGTTTTCTAGAAAAATAGTTACAGGAGATAATTGCGAGAAAGGTTTATGCTCTTCGCCACTGTAATAAAATGTAGATATATCTTTTAATTTTCGTCTTCATACTCTCGCATTTAAAGTTAAGAAAGCAGAACTTTGTCGTTAATACCAGATACTTGCTTCCTCATGTCATGAAGTCCAGTGTTAAGGCAACAATGTAATTGATAGTTGAAATGATTCACACATCGTTTTGACACTAATCACTTGTTTGAAATAATTTAACCAGTAAAAGTAGTAATAATAATAATTATCATAGACTACTAATCATAATATTAATGGTAATGATATGATAATGATAATGGTAATGATACTTACTAATTGGCTTTTAAGGAACCCGGAGGATCATTACCGCCCTCACATAAACCCGCCATTGGTCCCTATCCTGAGCAAGATTAATCCATTCTCTATCATCATATCCCACCTCCCTCAAATCCATTTTAATATTATCCTCCCATCTACGTCTCGGCCTCCCCAAAGGTCTTTTTCCCCTCCGGCCTCCCAACTAACACTCTATATGCATTTCTGGATTCGCCCATACATGCTACATGCCCTGCCCATCTCAAACGTCTGGATTTAATGTTCCTAACTATGTCAGGTGAATACAATACGTGCAGTTTTGTGTTGTGTAACTTTCTCCATTCTCTTGTAACTTCATCCCTCTTAGCCCCAAATATTTTCCTAAGAACCTTATTATCAAAAACCCTTATTCTCAGTTCATCTCTCAAAGTGAGAGTCCAATTTTCACAATCATACAGAAAAGCCGGTAATATAACTGTTTTATAAATTATAATTTTTAGATTTTTTTAACAGCAGACTAGATGACAAAAGCTTCTCAACCGAATAAAAACAGGCATTTCCCATATTTATTCTGTGTTTAATTTCCTCCTAAGTGTCATTTATATTTGTTACCAGTTTCTTGGGCATACCAAATTCAATAAAAATATTATATAAAACTTCTCTCTTAACCGAGTCATATGCTTTTTTGAAATCTATGAGTAACTGATGTACTGTACCCTTATACTCTCATTTTTTCTTCAATGTCTATCAAATACAAAAAATCTGATCAATAGTCGATCTATTACGCCTGAAACTGCATTGATGATCCCCAATCATTTCATCTACATATGGAGTTAATTTTCTCAAAAGAATATTGGACAAAATTTTGTATGACGTCAACAAAATTGATATTCCTTGAAAGTTACTGCAGTTAGTCTTGGCCCCCTTCTTAAAAATAGATACAATTATGGACTCCTTCCTTTGTTCTTGTACAATTTACGTTTCCCAAATAGCAAGTACAAGCTAATAAATTTCGCTAGATAATGTGCTTCCACTCTCTTGTAAAATTTTTTTGTGCGAGATCGTGAGTATTTGCTTGGTTTCCGCACAAAACCAATCCGCGGTAAGTCTAAAATTCCACATTCAGTATTCCCAACCTAACACACATAACAATTTCTCTCTTCTTACCGCTCAAGTGACATATTGATTTTACTGCTTTAGGCTTTTAACATATTATTTTTAGAGACGTTCAATATAGTAATAATTATAAATTGGAAACTTACCACTGCAATTTCACCTAAATTACACAGTTAATTATTGCTTTTAAATATTTGCAAAAATTAAGTAAACTCTACAACTCCACTAAAGTTACTGCATTCGTGATGCAAGTAACATTAAGGAAGCCGTGAAAAAATCGACAAGATTCCAGACTCATCATAGACTGGGGGAAAAAAAAAGATAGACGTATATCATTGCCTGCTGGAGTATAGTAAACACAGAAAACATTTTAAAGCAACAATGTTGAAGATAGATATTTTTGTTTTGCAAATTTACCGTCGTTGAACAGAAACCAAGATGGAGATTTCATTGCAGCTGATTACAAATTCGTCTTTCAGGTATGTAATAAATGATCTTCGCACAAAATAATGTACGATACACGAGCGGTATGTTTTCTTTCAATTCTCGGAAATTAAAAAATCTCAACTACTTTTCGCTTTTTCAAGCTTTTCCTCGAACATGAAAACTTCAACATACCGCTCTTGTAACGCATATTTCTATTGCACAACGAAAAGTTACAAAAACGAGGAAAATTGGAAATTGTTTTTTTGAAATATCTCAAGGTATAACTCCCTGAAACTCATTACTTACGGTTGAACCTGTATAATTTGTTTTTTTTCTTTGTTATTATTATTATTATTATTATGATTATTATTATTATTGTTATTATTATTATTTTTATTTTTATTATTATTATTATTGTTATTATTATATTTTTTTAATTGTTAAAATGGCACACCTTTTGTGTTTTTCACTGCAAGCATTGTCATAATACGCTGGTTGTCAAGGTTAAGACAACCGTAGAATGATATGTGCCGCGTAATGGACTTCTGCAAAAGAAACAGTCTCAGGTTTGTAATTGCGTCAGATGTAAGATTGCGCTTTTCTTCCCATAGATGTTACTGATGTAATAGCTGAAGTTCTCCGTATGAAGGAGAAAGTCTATTAGAGAACAACAGTTCTTTGGGTAGCCTACCATTCTTATTGAACAGGAAGGATATCAGTTTCACTTGTTATTGGGTAGGACTAAAGTATGTGCTATTGAGCTTCAAAGTGGCGGCGAGAGGCAGGGATGAGGTGACAAGGTGGAAGTCAATACCAAAACCGACACTAGAAAAGAAACCAGACAGAAAGGGAGTTCAGAAACTTGTTAACCCTCTTAGGCAATGCCAGTCGATTAAACTTTCATTGAGAAATAAACTCTAACCTTGTAATTCCAGTTGAAAAGAGAGCAGTTCCACAAAGTAAGACAACCACTTAAATAGACAAACTCTATCCAAATACGAAATCGATGAGCATTCTGAAATCCATTCTTCTTACAAGCAAGGAGATATCTAAATTTATCTACTGTTTTCTAAATTCTTAATCTGTGGAGCCGAATGCAGGATATTACTTCTCATTATTGTTAGTGCAACATTTTCGAAGAAGTTAATGGAAATCTACATAGAACATCTTTCCAGTAATAGACCTACACAAGTAATACAAAATTATGTAGGGAGTGTAGTTCAAGACTTCACATAGTTTGGTAACAAAAGTAATTTAAATTTTAAGGCCTACCTAAGAAATAAAACGTTCTTTTTTTGAAATGGAGACGTTTAGCAATTTTTAAATAATGGAATAGCATACTTTTATAGTTATCCTATAGTATTTTACTTACTTACTGCCATTTAAGGAACCCGGAGGTTCATTGCCGCCCTCACATAAGCCCGCCATCGGTCCCTATCCTGAGCAAGATTAATCCAGTCTCTACCATCATATCCCACCTCCCTCAAATCCATTTTAATATTATCTTCCCATCTACATCTCGGCCTCCGCAAAGGTCTTTTTTCCCTCCGGCCTCCCAACTAACACTCTATATGCATTTCTGGATTCGCCCATACGTGCTACACGTCCTGCCCATCTCAAACGTGTGGATTTTATGTTCCTAATTATGTCAGGTGAAGTATACATTGCGTGCAGCTCTGCGTTGTGTAACTTTCTCCATTCTCCTGTAACTTCATCCCTCTTAGCCCCAAATATTTTCCTAAGAACCTTATTCTCAAGCACCCTTAGTCTCTGTTCCTCTCTCAAAGTGAGAGTCCAAGTTTCACAACCATAAAGAACAACCGGTAATATAACTGTTTTATAAATTCTAACTTTCAGCTCTTTTGACAGCAGACTGGATGACAAAAGCTTCTCAACCGAATAATAACAGGCATTTCCCATATTCTGTGTTTAATTTCCTCCCGAGTGTCATTTATATTTGTTACTGTTGCTGCAAGATATTTGAAATTTTCCACCTCTTCGAAGGATACAATATTCTGGTCACGAGACAATCATATACTTAGTCTGTTAGGGATTTACTTCCAACCCTATCGCTTTATTTGCTTCAACTAGAATTTCCGAGTTTTTCCTAATCGTTTGTGGATTTTCTCCTAAAACGATTAAATATCAACTTATATTTTGCAAAATTTTATAATGAAAGCAGAAATAATCACACATAACTTGTTGCCACCAGTCAGCTACAAACAAGAACGAGAATACAATTTCTTTATACCTCACTCGAATGCAAGATAAAGTAGGTTTTAAGAGCTGTTGCTCTCTTTATATTTATAACTAATGACAAAACTAGGTAGTGGGTCTTATAACATGCTGGGCCTTAATACCACCAGGTGCCTTAGTAGGCCCTATTTAATTCGTCCTCGTGGTCTGACGGTGCTTGTCTAGCAAGGCCGTAAAACATTACAACGAGAGAAGTTCGGCCGGCAACGTGGATCGTGTCTTCTACGGACCTCTGGAAAAAGAACTAAGGAAGAGACTGGTGAAGTGTGTTGTATAGAGTGTGGAATTTTATGCTGCAGAAACGTGGACATTACGACGAAGTGAAGAGAAGCGAATAGAAGCATTTGAAATGTAGACATGGAGGAGAATAAAGCGTGAAAGAACAGAATAAGAAATGAAGCTGTGTTGGAAAGAGTGGGTGAAGAAAGAATGATGCTGAAACTGATCAGGAAGAGGAAGAGGAGTTGGCTGTCACTGGCTGGAAAGAAACTGTCTACTGAAGGGTACACTGGAAGAAGTGGTGAACGGTAGAAAAGTTTGGTGCAGAAGAAAATATGAGATAGTAAGCGACATTAAGATATATGGAGCATATTCTATAGGAGTAGATAATTCCCAGATTGCAGTTCTCTCCTCTACCTTTGTGGTTACAATTCCTCACCCTCTGAGCCGACATATTGTGCTGCTGTTCCAAGACGGGAAAAGCGCTTCGACATCATAAATTTTTAAGGAAATGCCTGACTATTGGAGAAAAGGGTTTTCATCGATTATCTTTCCTAATCCATACAGATCATTAGGGGAGAGAAGGAAGAGTCGTCATCGGATATCAATAAGCACCACACTGTGAAATGTGCTGTTGGCTCTTGTGGTAGAGAAGACTTCTTACACGAGTTCGATTCTCATGGTGTTCGAACGTTTTAAGATTGGATGCCTTTATGTCTGATACCGCTTCAACTTTTCGTCTATATGTAAAAATGTTTCCTTCAAGGCAGTTCTTAAAAGTCTCTGCAATGGTGGAACGGAGCGCTCCCTGATGTTTTATTAGAACCTGTTTTTGTCTACTCTAGGCTATATCTTCTGTGCTCGTTGGTTATATCAGTGATCGGCATTATCTTCAGCCGTTCTACAGCGATCGCAGCAAATCTACTTTCCTCATTCACCTCGTATGCTAAACGTCACCCAACCTGCCGGCACAGATGAACTAGAGCCAGTCTTGCAATGATGACTAATACTTTCGAGCGAGAGCTCTTTTATGCCCGCTGCGCGCGCGCGGAGCTCTTTTATCTGTAAACATTGCTAGAGGATGTACAGATCTTAGAACACAGCGCATTATGACGGAACGGAAGCGCTTAAAGCAGGGCCGGGCATGAGAGCGGCTCAGTCTAGTCGGCCAGAGCTGCTCTCGCTCCGAAAGACACTTCAGTTCCAAGCCAGAGCAGAACGCTCACGCAGTGGCGGACCTTCCCTGTATTAATATAACAAGAGCCACGGTTGTTCTAGTCATTCAGTCTGTCAGTACATAATAGTTTATAAGGATATTACATCAATCCATTGTACATTACAGAATTTATAACACTCTTATTAATTTAATGAAATAAACTTCGCTCTATGCACACACACAAATCATTAGGCTTATTTACATAACCCATACGCACATATTGCAATCTCCTCACCACGGTTTTACGAGACAGGCGTATGGCTTCCACTTCCCCTACTTGCTGTGGACAGAGTTCATCTACCAATATAATTAAACATCGCTTGATGAATTCACCTTCGTTAAATGTTTTCAATTCCTTTGCAATTTCGTGGCAAATTTTGTATCTAATTCTCATGGCCGATTCACTAAGTGCATTATTGTCATCCTGTTAATATATAATATAATATAATATAATATAATATAATATAATATAATATAATATAATATAATATAATATAATATAATATAATATAATATAATATAATATAATATAATGTGATGCGATATATGATATGATATGATATGATATGATATGATACGATATATATAATATAATATAATGTGATGCGATATATGATATGATACAATATAATATAATATAATATAATATAATATAATATGATGCGATGCGATATATATGATATGATATGATGTGATATGATATGATATGATATATGATATGATATGATATATGATATGATATGATATGATATGATATGATATGATATAATATGATATATGATATGGTATGATATGATATATGACCATAAATTAATACAACTTAAAGAAAATGTTTCTCAAGTACATTATATTAGAGTATCTATTCGATATTTATGTTGTATTATAAGTTATTATAGTACATTGAGTTATATATAATTTTAAATTATACAGATATGATATATCATAGTATAGTATATTACAGTTCATGATATATAATATTATACATTATATATCATAATACTTGTATAATTTAAAATTATATATTACTAAGTGTATAATAACTTATAATGCAATGCAAATATCAAATAGATACTCTAATATAATGTACCTGAGAAACATTTTCTTTAAGTTGTATTAATTTATGGCGTTCATTACCAACATTTTTGTCATATTCAGTAGCATGTTGTAAAGAATAATGTCGTTGGATGTTGAACATCTTAATCAGTTGGAGTGTTTTATGACAAATTAAACACTTTGCTAATCCACTGTTCTCTACGAAAAATAACTACTCCTCCCATGATACATTAAAAGCATTGGGAGTAGCGGGACGCTTTAGTGTATGAGCGGAAGCTCCGTCTTCGAAGTTCGGCATCATACTGCAGAGTCACCACTGCATCGACACTGAATGATGTACAGTATGCATACGTCAGAGCGCTCGCAATACCCGCTCTTTAAAGCACACAGCGCTCATTTCTCAGAATCACGTAATGTGCCCAGCCCTGGCTTAAAGCTTTCAAGGAAGAGTGGAAGATACAATATTTATGCTTCGAACATGGTGAAGAAGTCCAGAGTTTGTTGTGTAAAAAATATATCATTTGCAAAAAAAGCAACATAAAACGGCAACATTAAAAAAAAATATAGGCATTATTCAGGAGAGGAGAGAAATAAATTGATTTCGTAATTTACATCGAAGGGAAAGTAATTTACATTGGGTCAGTAGATTGTTTCTAGATTCCTTTTATTTCTTTATTTTAAATGTATTGTTGATGTTTTATTTGTTGCTTGTTTCTGGATATTTACTTTTATTAGACTACGTGTTTCTTTAATTTAGAAATAATATTTTATCTTTGATTGCACTTTAACTTATACTATTACTAAGCTTAAAAAGCTAATTCACTTTTATTTCAATAACTATTTTCAAGATTTTGAGCAAATATGTACTAAAAATTTTGAAAACTTTAATGCAAGGAGCTTTTTTAGTAACGTCAATATAAAATATACTTAAAAATATAATTTCAAAACTATTACACCTAATTGCACAAAATTTTGTACAGATGATATTATTATAGATCTGTTTATATAGTTTAAATTTCACAAATTTTGTCCGAAAATTGTGGAAGTTTTAAAAATCATACATATCCCCTTAAATGATTAACCCCAAAAATTGTGATGGCTCTCAATATCTAATTTAATCAATTTGTTTTTTCGTGTTACGTGCATCTCACAAATCACTCTAAGAAAAGTAATTACATCACGACTGGAGAATAAGGACTACATTTCACAATCACACAATCAATATACTCTATTTCAATCAATATTCCCATTATTATTTTTTCAACAAATACTCAAAAGTACTTAGAAATCACACACGTCGAGCAGGTAGACCCTATTAGTTTCTCCTAACCAAAGAAGTGAAGTTTTTACATAATAAATAATTGCTTTTAACAAGAAAATTGTTTACATACAATTAACTTTTCCTATTTCTCTCTTTGTTCCTAAAAAAACCCTTCCCGCTGCGATTTGTATATATATGTACATGTATATTAAATAACTGAATAATTAGCCCTATTACATAGCCAGGTCCACACCTGTGGAGTAACGGTCAGCGCGTCTGGCTGCGAAACCAGGTGGCCCGGGTTCGAATCCCGGTCGGGGCAAGTTACCTGGTTGAGGTTTTTTCCGGGGTTTTCCCTCAACCCAATACGAGCAAATGCTGGGTAACTTTCGGTGCAGGACCCCGGACTCATTTCACCGGCATTATCACCTTCATATCATTCGGACGCTAAATAACCTAGATGTTGATACAGCGTCGTAAAATAACCCAATAAAATAAATATATAGCCAGAAATTTAGTAACGCAAGTTATTGTAATAATTGCTGCCTTTATTCGCTGCATGTGCGTGTACAGCTGTCAAAAAAAATAAAAAAGTGGCCGCACTCGTGAACAGCGAATATTTTCAAAGTCCACTTCGGGTCGCGGCGATGTTACACGATGCACGTGCTTGTACAAGCAGTTCCCGAACTATGAAAGTGTTCCATGTCTGCGCCTCGTAGGCCAGCGATAGAGTGCTTGTTTAGTGATTCAAAGGTTGTGGGTTCGGGCCTTCTTCAAGTTTTCATTTTATTTTTTAATCGTTCTTTAGCGATGTAAATGCTATTCAAATTATCATTTATATTCAGTTATCGTTCTTTATGGATATCACGTTATTTATATTTTGTTATCGTTCTTTAGAGATATGAATAAAATTCAAGTCATCATTTGTATTCTGTTATCGTTTTATAACGATATGAATAACAATTTTTATTATTGAATCTCATCCTCGTACACTGTAGAAATACCTCGTCTCTGGAATTCGCTACCTAATGATGTCAGGGACTGCCGGACTTTATCACAATTCAAAATTAAATTGGAAAATTTTGTCTTGTTTAATGCTTTTTAGATATTGCTAGAAGTGTCGATTTGTGTTTTTTTTTTTTTACTCCAGATTAAAATCGCAAGTTTCTTGTTTATGTTAGTTAATTAGGATACAATTAATTATACTTAATCACTCATTTAAAGTTTGTGTGACTGCAACCTGTGTATATTTTTGTGTGACTTTACTTCGTTTATAGTGTTTTTTTTTTCCTTTTTATTTCTGTTATTGTATTTGTATTCCTGGTGTTGTGGAAGAGAAGGCCTGATGGCCTTAACTACACCAGAATAAATAAATAAATAAATAAATAAATAAATAAATGGTGGTTAGCCCTATTTTACATACTACTAAGTTCAAAAAGTTCCCGGAATTTTACTACCATTTTTCGTATTAATATATAACAAGGGATATTATACATTTGTTTTGTTGGTAACATTCATGATGTCATTTCCTTAAAGTTTGTTGATAATGGCAATTATTGGTTTTGAGTTGTAGGCATTTGTTTATCATAGTGTTTTGTTTGTTCGTCGCATTTTGTAATTATGTCCACAGAGCAAAGTACAAACATCAAGTTCTGTGTTTTGCTGGGGACATGATCAGTATGGCTGATGAAGATGGTGATTTCTTAAACAAAATGAAACTGGTGCTACTTGTACGACCCAGTCCCTAAACGACAGTCATCTGAGTGGAAATCGAAAACATCTCCTCGGAAGCAAAAATTTCCTAGGGACACTTCCAAAGGCAAAGTTATTTTAAATGTTATGTTTTATTTAACGACGCTCGCAACTGCAGAGGTTATATCAGCATCGCCGGATGTGCCGGAATTTTGTCACGCAGGAGTTCTTTCATATGCCAGTAAATCTACTGACATGAGCCTGTCGCATTTAAGCACACTTAAAGCAAAGTTATTTTGGAAGTTTTCTTCGACTCTCAGGGTCTCATGCACCATGAGTTCATTCCAGAAGGTCGTACTGTAACGAAAGAATTGTACGTAGAAACCCTCCGTCGCCTCTGGGACGCAGTGAGAAGGAAACGTCCAGAAAAGTGGGTAGAAAACAACTGGTTCCTTATGCATGACAATGCACCTGCTCATCGCGCAATTATTGTAAAGAATTTTCTTGCCAGGCACAACATAACTGCTTTGGATCACCCACCATACTCTCCTGATCTCTCACCACCTGATTACTTTCTGTTTCCCCGTCTGAAAAGTCATCTGAAAGGACGGAGATTCAATGCTGAAGAGGTTATCGCAAACGCGACGAGAGCACTAAGACGGGTTTCACAAAATGGCTTCCAGGCCTGCTTCCAGGAACTCTACACGCGTTGGCAAAAGTGTGTTGTTGCGGAAGGCAACTATTTTGAAGGGAATGCTGTAGAATAGTGTTTAAGGTACGTTGTTTCTATGATGCTAGCAAATTCCGGGAACTTTTTGAACCTAGTATGTATGTATGTTAGGGCTATAGTTTCATACACAAAAAAGATAAGCATAAAGAAAAATAGAAAAGAAAATTAAATTAGCTTACGCGATGTAAACAAAACATAAACAAACCGTAAATTAGGCATTGCGATTGCAAAATAAATATCAGGTATCAATTTGAAACATACAAAAACATTAACAACACACATACGTAACACTTCTATAACACAAATACGCAGCCTTCCGTACCATACATAATAAATTAATACACAATAGTCATACAAACACAATCAAACTATAATTACGACATTGCGACGACATCAAGCATCACATAACTGACTCACATACATAACAAATCAAGCATCCGTTACAAAACATACACTTCAACATAGTAACCACACTTTTAAAAGTTACAAATTTGGCTCCAAGAAGAATAAATAGGACACTGTTACTAATTACTATTCTTCTACAATTTCTTAAATATATCTGTAATAAATCTGTGAAATTCCGATATGAATAATATTCACGTTTTTTATATTCTGTTATCGTTCTTTAGCGATATAGATAATATTCAAGTTATCATTTATATTCTGTTTTCCTTCATTAGCATTATAAAATAATATTCAAATTATTTATATTGTTATTGTTCTTTCGCAATATAAATAATCTGTATTTTATGTAAATAATTATTATAACACAAATAACCATCCTTCTTTGTAAAATAGGTTATTTTATTTAGATAATTAAATAAGTATTATATAATATCTTATATTAATTAAACCGATATTTATCATTTATATTCTGTTATCGTTCTTTAGTGATACTGTATAAATAATATTCTAGTTATTTATATTGTAATCGTTCCTTAGCGATATAAATAACATAAATTTAATATTAGGTTTCGAAAAATCCAGTTGCATAATACTGGTATTAGTTTTTCTTTTTGTATTATTACATTATACTATCTTGAACCACAATAAAATGAAAAGGAGTAACGAGGAATTGAACCTGAGACGTTGACATCTAAATTTCGACGTTCGTCCGCTGAGCTACGAGGGCAAAAGTGTGGAAACGTTTTCGGAAAAATTGGCCCAATCACACTCTAAGATTTTCTGATGATTCGTAGAAGCTAGTCCAGGATGCGGGGGGCAAAGGCTAATTGAGATTTCCCGGTCTCTGCTCGGGTCAAACATCCTGATAGAATTAATATTTAACCCTTATCGTGACTTTCGGTGAAGTCCGGAGGGCCCAATTAGTCAAATCCACTCTCCTCATCTCCATGCTTGGGTCCCCTGGAATTTAATAAGATGCGAAAGAGATAGTGGTGTGCGGAAAGCAACGGGATGTTCCCGCATTTAGGCCTATCCTTCCCAAGAAAAACTGCAAACATAAACAAAGGAAGCTTTTAATAGAAGAAGAAGGATATTCTGCGGACCTCTGGAAAAATAACTAAGGAAGAGACTAGTGAAGTGCTTTGTGTGGAGTGTGGCATTGTATGGGGAAGGAACATGGACATTACGACGAAATGAAGAGAAACGAATTGAAGCATTTGAAATGTGGATGTGGTGAAGAACGGTGCGTGTGAAGTGGACAGACAGAATAAGAAATAAAATTGTGTTTGAAAAAGTGAGTGAAGATAGAATAATGCTGAAACTGATTAGAAAGAGAAAAAGGAATTGGTTCGGTCTCTGGTTGAAAAGAATAATAGAAGACATTAGGATATGTGGATCATATGCGGAGACTAAGAGGAAGGCAGAAAATAGGAAAGATTGGAGATTGCTGGGTTTGCAATGAAAGACCTGCCCATGGACAGAACACTTATGTATGTGGGTATGTTCAGAATGCCTGGAATATCGTGTCTAAGAACAGTCGCTATTTGCAAAGACTATTCGATTCCATGCCCACTCGACTGCAAGATGATCGAGATAAGAGGAAGATAGACTAAATATTGAATTGTGGCTTTTTGTTTTGTTTTTTGAACGCTTAATTGTTTGAATGTTTTAAGGCCGACGCCAGTAAATTTGTTTTGTTTATGCCACGAAAGATATTTTTATTGAGAATAAAATCTTTTTTCTTTCCATTTGCAGCCACAATATCATAATGATAAAGTCATGGCATAATATATTAATGAACCTGATGTTAATTACTAAAATAATCGTAAAAGAGAAAGGAGCCATTATGTATAGTTTGTCTCTCTCAAAAACATAACAAAAAAGAACATAAAAAGCACGAGGTTGTAGTCGAACGCAGGACCTCATGAATAAGAGGCCTGAACGCTACCGTTACCCTATCGAATCACAGAATGATTACTTCAATTATAACTGTAGATATCAGGCAACGTGGTCCAACAACATGTAACATCGCCTGTCTCCGAATTATAGCGAAGATACCCGAAGGGAACTTTGTTCCAGGAGAGCGGCCACTTTTTCTTTTGACAGCTGTACATCTCTGATGTCTACGTTACGACGCTATGTAGTGGATGCGCTATGCGCTCGTGATCAAAGTCGAGCTCTTCTACCATGATTGGGAGCTGATATCGTCTCATCCCTGAACTAGAGGGTGGGAATTGAGAAGTCGCGTTCTACTTGTACTAAATATACATTTGCCTACCTCTGCGTTATGAACAAGTTAACAAAGCCTATAGACTAAATAATAATGGCTGAAATATACTGTAATTAAGTAAACATCTAATAGGAACGCAATTTCGTTTAGGTACATGCCTGCCTCAGGCATTGATAATAGTACAACGAGATGTATTCATCATTGTGTGTAGTTAGTAATATAAGAAATATATCAGATTTATTCTTTCTCTGGCAGTGACTTTCATGGCTTCCCAATAGATTGAAAGTCTCTTTTTAGTATTTCTCTTTTGTAAGAGATTATCATCTTTTATAAGACTGCCCTCCTACTTCAAATATCCTTTATACTGTACGTGCATGTATTATTCCATTGTATCTGGCTCATCTGCGGAACATAGTATTCTTATAAAATGTTCATTTCATGCTGAGATGAAGTTAAAAGAAATCTTCCTTAGCATTGTGGACTTCGTAACTTAATCCAGAACGGATTATTATATTAAAAATTGCAACTGAGGCACTGCCATATAATGAAAACTACGCATAAATGAGAACATACAGAGTGGCTTTACTATGATGATTAAAGCGTCCTTAAATGTGGGCATTACATATTTAACAGTCAAGTAAACAATAGAAATAACAGAAAATTCATATATATAAATTATATTATTAATAGCCCGATATCTCCATGCGTGTAGTTCAATATTTCGACAGCATTTTCTTTTCACTTGGCAGGCGAAGAAAACTTTTAATGTCATATGGAACTCGTAAAAATTGCTGAAGTACTCCCACCCAAGAGATGGGATGATTTCGATCAGTGTTTTTGACATTTCTCGGATTTTATTCCAAACAAGTTCGTAGGTTAACGTTTGCACACCAGTATTACCATTACAACGCTGGGACAATATTGATGGAGTACTTCTATTTACAGTTTTCTCGCTTTAATTTTACAAATTTCTTCGGCAAATGATTTCTCATACAAGATTAGTTTCACTATAATGACGTAAAGGCATGACGATCAGTTTATTTCTTAATTATTTTTTCTTAACGTAATAACATTCAAATATGTTTTGCTATAACAAGTACATCAGTAAATATATAAATAAATAAATTAATTAATAAGCAAATAAATAAATAAATAAACAACTGAATAAATAAATAAAGATTTAAATAAATAAATAAACACGTAAATAAATAAATAAAGAAGTAAATAAATAAATATACAAGTAAATACATTAATAAATAAACAAGTAAATAAATTAAAAATTAACAAGTGAATAAATAAATAAACAAGTAAATATATAAGTAAATAAGCAAGTGAATATATAAATGAATAAATAAGCGAGTACATACATAAATAAACAAGTAAATACATAAATAAAAAACTAGTAAATACATAAATAAAAAACTAGTAAATACATAAATAAACAAATATTTACATAAATAAATAAACAAGTAAATAAATAAACAAATAAATAAATAATCAAGTAAATACATAAATAAAAAAGTAAATAAATAAAAAAATAAAAAATAGCAATTAACAAGTAAATAATGAATTAACTAGCAAATAAATGAATAAATAAACTAGTAAATGTATAAGTAAATAAGCAAGTAAATGTATAAATAAATAAGCAAGTAAATACAGAAATAAATAAACAAGTAAATACATAAATAAACAAGTAATATATAAATAAAAATCTAGTAAATACACAAATAAATAAATAAATATTTACATAAATAAATAATCAAGTAAATATATAAATAAACAAGTAAATAAGTAAATAAATGATTAAGCACATAAGTAAATAAATAATAAAGTAAATAATAATTAAATAGCTACATTAATAAATAAGTAAATAGGTAAACGAATAAATAATTATCTAGGTACCGTACGTTAATAAATAATAATTAAATAGGTAAATGAATAAATAATGAAGTAGGTAAATGAATGAAAAGTAATTACTCAAATAAATGAACGAATAATTAAATAAGTGCACAAAAATAAATAAGCGAAGCCGAATCGTTAATTACTCTTCATTATTTTTAATAAAAGCATTTGTTATATGAACCTTATTGTTAACGAAGTTTTTTAGATTTCAACATTACACCGACTTTTAATTAAATATGTACAAGATGGAAGGATGATCACTAGGGACGGAAGTTTAGACACCAAACTTATGAAGTTAATTACATCGCGTATTATAAAAGTCGTGTTGCTTACATCAACTCAGAACTCAGGGTGATACAAGGACTTATACGGAGTATTTCTGTGCTTGTGCTAAAACATTGCTCGGTATAAGCAGGTGACTAAAACAAGTAGGCTATAACACATTTACGAAAGCCACTTACTTCATTCTCTTATTTGTAGAAAATTCTGATACATTCTAAATAATAATGGTGTACTTTAAGTTTCACTAATTTTGTTGCAATGTACATTCGTAAACTATCAAATATAAAACTGTTTCTATTATAATCTTATGCCTGTTTATTATTTAGTTCATAATATACTTCACAGAGTTTCGAATATGCAGGATCTTTTCAAGAGCACTCTTCAGTCTCCTTTTACTGTTACCAACTTTCCAACAATGTGGCCTCCGTGATCTCCAGATTTCAATCCGGCCGACTTTTGGTTGTGGGGTTCCCTTAAAGAACGAGTTTTCCTGACACATCCAACAACTCTACTATAACTGAAAGATGCCATCTCGCAAGAAATAGCCAATATTCCAAGATATTATCTGCAAAATGCTGTGTATGGTGTCGCAGACAAAATTCTGTACGTTGAACAAGAGAACGGCGGACATATTCCCAATATTTTGTAAACCCCGTTGTTTGCCCAACACTATGATATTATTGTTTTTCCCTCTCAAATATTATAATGTTTATAGCGGTTTAATATTTGAACTAACTTTTGAAGTACCCTATATTTTGTTACAGACTGAAAATTGTAAGCGTGATTGAAATAAACCAACAGAATGTGAAATCAAGGCTACAAACAGCAGCCACATAAGATTCTCTTCTTGCAGTAGTACAGTACCCATTAAGCGTTACGCTTCTTCGATCCAATACGATGTGTCTGTTCTTCCTTCTGGAATTACTTCGTTTAAAGAGTTAATTCCAAAATGGTTTTCGATGTAATTACTCTAGAACCGTGTTTTCTACGGTCAAATTACTGCCGAATGTATTTCAAATTAAATTATTCTACAAGATCCTAGATGTAGTGCTATAGAAATTCAATTGCTCTTCCTGGAAATGTAATAAAATAGTTTAATAAAATTTACGAACTTGTAAGAAGTTATCCACGAAAGAGAGACAATTATGGACTTGTTGTTCATATAGCATTAAGAATTCGTATGTGTAAAGGAAAGTATAAGTACAGGGACATTTTATTTTTACTAACATTTTTAATATTAACCTGGCTATATCTTTGGATTAAAGGTCTAGAACCGGAAACACCGCTTGCTCCCCCTTCCAAGACTGGATTTCGATGATACTGGCGTAATATACAAACAAATCACTTTACTGTTTACAGGAAGGAAGGAAAGTAGTTCATCCATTTATGTAAACTGGGAAATATCGCAATTTTGAGTTTGATAATTTTCATTAGGTTTTCGTTTAATCAAAATACAGTACAGTATTAACAAGTGTTTTTACTCACGAACTGAGCTTTCCATGCGGACGTATTCATTATGCAGTGTATATTATACTGTCTACAGCACATTAGCGTACACTATAGAGAATGAAGTTAAATGAAAAATAATCATAATATGGATTTTTAAACACATTTTGGCCGTTTATTGCGATACAGGCTTCAATTCTTTTGTGCATATTATCGCACTATAGACTATTGTACCCAATTCCAATTACCAGTTTCGTCCTTCGTACTAGTAACTCATGTTGAAATAATTCTGTACCTACTCTATAAAAGAGCACCTTACGTACTGTAAATTTAATCTTCACTTCTGCCCGATGCGAAAAGATAAAATTACTTAGAAATGCAATCTACTGTCCGTTCAAGTGGTTTTGTCGCAGGGTTGTAGAAGGGGGGGGGAATCACGTGACAGTTAATTACTTAATGAGGCCCTTTTATTCAAGTTATTTTAAACAGTTGTATAATATTACGTAGACGTCCAATTCCTAACACGAATGAATGTTTCCAGAAAAGAGCTAAGACAGCCCAGCTACTAGACTTTACAGAGGGGCGAACAGAAGCAGTTGGGGGAAATCGGGATGCGACGTAGGGAAACAGACGACAGTACCTGTACGAAAATATGATTCAATATTGATACTCTTTCGTCACTGGAAAACGCGAACATATTTCTGGAACGTACTATACTCACTAACTCAGTACTGCATACGCGGCCTTGGTTCTGTGTGGAGGACGGTTGGAAGTTTACTAGTAGAGGGAGTGGGAGTGAACTACATTAAAAAACTCGGGTAAAATAAAAATTGAAGTAAAAATAGAATGATGTCCCTGTATCTCTTCATTAATAGGGAAGTTTTGTGCTACATTAATTCTAGATGCTACTAACTCCTACCACTGCGTGTGAAATCTTGTCTGTGATTCAGCGCTCGTCTTTTATCAAGGCGGACAGCGCTATATCGCAGCCTTGTGATTGGATTTGTAGTGGACAAAAACAGACTTCTTAGAGGAGTTTCTCGGGGTACTACCTTTCCCTCTTTCATTCTAACAGCTTTCTCAAGAATTTCTCTGCAGAGGATGCATATAAGAGGTGAACTGGACTATTGAGATAGAGAAGTACTTTCTGTAGAAATGTGTACGCCTAGCCTGTTACTTCATCTATGATATACAGGGTGTATCAGAATTCAACTGAAGAAATTTATCTGGATTGAGACGAGCAATTTGATATAAGGAACCCAGGGTTTTCGACGAAAAATATAAGTTATCAGTTGTTAAAGTTATTTGTATCTGATACTTATATTTCAGTATTAAAATTAAATAGAGGTGTGAAATGCTATGCGGTGGTTTCGGATCTTATTAGAGATTACATGAAGCCGAGATTACATGAAGCCGACCTGTTAGAAACTAGTCAACTGTGTTTTCAAAATTTAGCCTTCACAGAATCTGTAAAATTGCCGGCAAGTAATGAGACAGCACGCCATCCTATTCGTTTTCGCAAAGGTAAATGGGTAGTTTTTTTTTAATCCCAATTCCTCTTATTTTATTGATGAGATATCTGAATTCTTTTCTGAGCCACCGAATAGTACTTATTTATTACGCTTTCGGCAAGAGTGTACTGTATAATTCTAGCCATTGGCGCATTAGAGTTCACTTGAGATCAGGTCAGTCTTATTCGACTCACATGGAACTCAGGTATTTGTCAGACGAGTGCATGAATTTTTTGTGTTCTATATTATTATTTTCATGCATTATAATGTTTAAGTTTTATGAAATTCGTTGTACGTATTTTCTAATGGTTAAACCAGAGTAAGTAAAGTTTAAAGTTACATACCGTACCTTAAGTTAAAAAAGAGTAGGTTTTACATGCTGCAGTTTGAACTTTCGGCTTCATTCTCTGATAGAAACCACACACATTGTTTATCGATTGTGCCACAGAGATATATCAATATTGTATCTGACACATTTGAAAATGTATCTCTTTGTCACGTGCAGGTTAAATCAGTGGCGTACTGGCCCAAAAAATATTTCACGCCATTACGTACAAGTCTGAACCCGCAGACCTTTAGTTTTCTATCTCAAAATATTTACATAGAAACCCTCTACAACATTTTAAATTTCTTCAGTTGAATTCTGAAACACCCTGTATAAAAGCAAAAAGCAAGCTTCAAAGTACGGAATAGTACGTCTCGCTTATATATTACTGCTAGCAATATAGAAGCTGTATAATGTCACAAATTTTGGGCCCGCGAGATAGGTAAGCATCTACTAAGTTTCTATGGCAACCGATCTTCTCATCCCTGAGGTGACTGTCGCTTCGTTGTTAACCTGCGTAACTGTCGTAAACCAACTCTAGAATGTAGTACTAAAGCTGGAGGAGAACGCCTGACAGATTATGCTTCTATTACTCTGCATATATCCATAAGAGTACGCGTCTGTGTTATGGAGCGCAGTCAAGTTTTCATGACAGTTGGAAATGAGAGAAAGTTCAGGCAGTTTAATTTCCCCAAAATTGCGTTGCTACACGCAGATCGGCGTTGGAACATTCAGAAAGCCATTACTCCCTCATCTCTCCCTCTCATTCCAGCCGATGACAACCAACCGCAGAGTGACTGGACTTCACAATATCAAGTATCAAGCGGTTAAACACAACGCCCGACCATAACAAACATGAATTTCCGCTGTACTGCGACCATCGGTTTGTTCACGCGTCGATGGACTGTTCGAGAAGTTAGTGTAAAAAGATATAAAACATAGTGCAGTATTCTACTCGGGATATCTTAATTCAGATCCGGTAAAATATTACGTTGTTAAAGAAAAAACGGTAATTTTATTTTATAATATTACAATTACTTACTAACATAAGGCGACCGGGTAGCTAAGTTGGTAGAGCAGCTGGCTACGGACTGCAAGGTCCGGGGTTCGATCCCAGGTGCTGACAGGATTTTTTTCTCGTTGCTAAACTTTCAGAACGGCCCCGAGGTTCACTCAGCCTCCTATAAAATTGAGTACCGGGTCTTTCCCGGGGGTAAAAGGCGGTCAGAGCGTGGTGCCGACCACACCACCTCATGTCGAGATCATGGAAAGCATGGGCCTCTACCTCCATCCCTCCAAGTGCCTTCATGGCATGTTACGGGGATACCTTTTACCTTTTACACCTTACTAGCATAAATTATTACATATTTTAAACAGTTCTGTCATTTAAAGATTGAGTTAAAAATTTAACCATTGGCAATGAGCGAAATAATTACCAATTCCTAGTGGAAATAATAATGGCACAATGAATAAGTGAAGAATGTTGCCACTTCAACAAAGCTAATGAAATATTGTTTACACTTCTTCATAGCGCCTTGCTGGAGCGACAACCAACGGAGCAGAATTGTCAGTGAAGTGGTCGCCGTTGCAAGGCGTTCCTGCTGTTTGGAATTATAGTACCCATCTTCGTGCATATTGTTATCGTTAGATCTACTACTACTACTACTACTACTACTACTACTACTACTACTGCGCCACCGGCGTGACTCGTCGGTTAAGGCGCTTGTATTCCGATCTGAAGTTGCGCTCGGACGCTGGTTCGATCCCTGCTTGGGCCGGTTACCTAGTTGGTTTTTTTCCGAGGTTTTCCCCAACCCTAAGGTGAGTGTCAGGTAATCTATGGCGAATTCTCGGCCTCATCTCGTCAAATACCATCTCGCTATCACCAATCTCATCGACGCTAAATAGCCTTGTAGTTGATACAGCGTCGTTAAATAACCAACTAAAAAAACTACTACTGCTACTATTACTATATTATGAACACAACGACCTACAACGTTCTGTACAGGGTGATTGACGAGGATTTACCACCACTTAAGGAGCTTATTTCCGAAGACATTCTGAGCAAAAAATGTCATGTAACCACGTGTCCTAATCTCAATATTTTCAGAGTTATATTAATTTGAAGTTGTTTGTAGAATATCACTATTCTTTAGTTTTGAGGGTAAAAAAATATTGCAGATAAAGAATGAACTATTCAGGAGTATCGTTTCTTTAATTAGCCAATATCCTGAAACTAAAAATGTATTCGTACAGATTTTTTTCGATTTTTAACTAAAAATTACATTTTTCTTACGAATTTATCGACAGTAATCTCACTAGACGTTTTGATTTATCTAGAGAAAATCAAAACTCGAGTGGGATTTAATTGACTATTACACGATTAGAAGAAAGTATATAAAGATTAGAAGTAACGAAGTACTCCAGTACAATAAAATATTAATTGACTTACGAAAATACAACTGTCTTCAAATGTATTATTGTACCACCTCAACATTATAAATATTACGCTAGATGCATGCTAGATGGCAGTAGTGTCTTTATACAGACACTGTAATGATTACTATTCAATAAATCTTAATATTAAACAATCTCTGATACGTGACTATCCATAATATCATATAGCAAAAGTTCTTTTTATCCTCTGAGCAGAAGCTATAACATAACCTAACTAATATACACAAGTGTTAGAAAAGTTTTAATTAACGATGACATAAAAAATAAACATGAATAATTTTAAAAGGAATAATTATTGAATGTACAATTTTCAAATTTGAATGTGGTTGGTGGTTCAATTGATGTTATATTGGACGCGTGCATAATAGAAGTGGAACTCGTTGATTTAGGCCTACATGGTGTATTCACCTTATTTAGGATTTCCGAATGGTGCTCTTCATTTATTTGTAAATCGGATTGCAGAAGATGCATAGGTATGATCAGTGATTTTTATTAATTCTTGTTCTTGAATGCCAATGCGAGTCATATTTGAAACTGCTGTGCATCGACTGGAGTGGTTTGTAATTTTATATATATTTTTGACGTCCAGATCAGCGCAGTTTCAAATGTTGGCAAACAAAGAAACAAATGCCAGGGACGCGATAAAATTAAACAAATGCTAGGGACGCGATAAAATTGTGCGATAAGCAACCATGATTGGTTGAAATACGTCCTTTCGTACCGTTTTATTGGTCAAAAGTAGTATGACGTAGTAAGAGTGTAATAGTCACAATAATTATTACAAATCACGTTACTCTTGTAATTTTTAAGACTGTACATTAGGATGTAATTAAACTGTAAAGAATCAAGTTTCTAAAGTGTATGATTTGTAACAAGTTTTGTGATAAATGCGTAAGAATGATGTAATTTTTAGTTAAAAATTGAAAAACAAAATCTGCACAAAACAATTAACAACACATTCTTAGCTTCAGAACACTAGCTAATTAAAGAAATGATACTTCTGAATAGTTCATACTCCATTTGCAATATTCTTTTACCCTTAAAACTAAAGAAAAAATGTATTTTACTTCAAATTAGTGTAACTTTGAAAATATTGAGATTAGGACGTATGTTTATATGACATTTTTTGCTTAGAAAGTCTTCGGAAATAAGCTCCGCAAGTGGCGTAAATCCTCGTGAATCACCCTTTATATGGCGCACCCTGGGCAACGGTAAATTGGGCTTTAGGCCTATAATTGGCTTTATGTTGGTGAATGACGTACAGTGAAGTACCCATCATTAATAAAGTAAATAATTCACAGAAGCAAATGTATACTGTTTTAGTAAATTTGTTTTTCTCGTAGTAATTTAGAGGAGTTTGAAGCGGTATTTATTATTGTCATAGATGGAGCATCCAACATCCAACGTTTGGAAATTTTGTAGCCTATATCGACTCATTAACACGAAATCTGTTGCCAATGACTACTTTGACTTTGTAACATCTATATTCGGCCGATGCTAATAAAAAATAGAAGGATTTTGTAGAACAGAAATTACACTGACGTTTCCATGGAAATGCTTCCATCATGGACCTATACGATAAAGAGCAAAGTGAACGAGTCTATACCTGTACACAAATGGAGTCCGCATACATGCATAACGTACTTAGCGTTTATTTTAATCCATGGGAGGGTTGCAAAATATTAAATAAAATATATTATTATTCAGTTGTGGTTTGACATGGATATGAAACAAACGTGTGCCCGACACATGCGTAACTTTAGACAGCTAATGCAAGGTTGGCATTACTTACGATGGATAAATAACAAAATTCACAGGATATGCTCACATGTTTATACAGTGTGTCTCAGAAGGAAATGTAAAATACTTCAGGGTAATGTAATTGGGTTAACGTACATCGATTTAGCCTGGCTTCGCGGTCTAAGGCATCCCGCCTGGGACTCGCGTTACGGAATGCGCGCTAGTTCGAGTCCTCACGGGAGAATAAATTTTCTCTTGAAATTTCGACCAGTGTATGGGACCGGTGCCCGCCCAGCATCGTGATGCACTTGGGGAGCTACGACAGGTAGCGAAAATCCGGTTTCGCAAACCAGCTTAACGGCTGGGGGGATCATCGTACTAACCACACGATATCTCCATTCTGGTTGGATGATCGTCCACCTCTGCTTCGGCATGTGGACGTGAGGGCAACAGCCGGCTGGTCGGTCTTGGCCCTTCATGGGCTGTAGCGTCATGGATTTACTTTTTTTGTAAATAGAAGATGTTTTAAAGTTACATTATATTGCTGGGAACTTTAACAAATGTATACCACATTTTAGAACGGAATAAATGACATCTTTCTATATCATATTTTGGAACAGAGGGAGTATTTATTAACTCCAACTTATATTCTAATCTTGACTTGATTCTCTACTTTTATCAACAGTAATCTCACTAGAGGTTTTGATTTATCTATAGAAAATAAAAACTCGAGTGGGATTTAATAGACTATTACACGATTAGAAGAAAGTATATAAAGATTAGAAGTAACGAAGTACTCCAATACAATAAAATATTAATTGACTTAGAAAATACAACTGTCTTCAACTGTATTATTGTACCATCTCAACATTATAAATATTACGCTAGTAGATGGCAGTAGTGTGTTATGATTACCTGTTTTCTTATCAGTTGTGCCAATTATGGAATCTTCATTGAACTCTGTGACGGTTACTGGTCAAGAAGGCTTTGTTGATTCAGTTTCAATTTTTATTAAAACAGTTGCATTCCACTTCAATTATCCCGATCCCAGTAATCAAAGTCACTTGACAGATGATTTTCAATAAATCTTAGTATTAAATAATCTCTGATGCGTGACTATCCATTATATCATATAGCAGAAGCTGTAACATAACCTAAATAATATAAACGAGTGTTAGAAAAGTTTTAATTAGGGATGATGAAATAAACAAGAAATATTTTAATTAACGATGATGAAATAAAAAATAAATATGATTAATTAAAAAAAACATTATTGAAAGTAGATACAATTTTCAAATTCGAATGTTTTAGTTGTTGGTGGTTCAGTTGATGCTATATTGGACGTGTGCGTGAAAGAAGTGAACTCATTGATGTACATGGTATATCCCTCAACTTATTCAGGATTTCCGAATGGTGCTCTTCATTTATTTTTAAATAGGATTTCAGGGAAGATGCATAGCTATGACCAGTGATCTTTATTAATTCTTGTTCTTGAATGCCAATGCGACTCACATATGAAAATGCTGTGCATCGACTGGAGTGGTTTGTAATTTTCTGTTTTTTGACGTCCAGACCAGTGCAGTTTGAAATGTTGGCAAACAAAGAAACAAATGCTAGGGTAATGATAAAAATAAACAAATTCTAGGGACGCGATAAAATTAAACAAATGCTAGGGACGCGATAAAATTGTGCGATAAGCAGCCATGATTGGTTGAAAGACGTCCTTTCGTACCGTTTTATTGGCCAAAAGTAGTGTGACGTAGTAAAAGTGCAATAATCTTCGTAATTATCCCAGTTCTGTAATAACTGTATTAGGTTTTGTATATGTTCCATAGGAACCGCTCCGAACACGAACTTGCCAAACGAGTTTGCGCTACACCAGTAATAGCCTATCGGTCTTACTAATAAACCGTGTATAGTTTTTATACGAGACTTATGCAGCGTTGAGACAGAAAACGTTACTAATAAACCGTGAATAAGCGATGGGTGTATAAACAATCTGTAACTATACAATGGGAATTGCTTTGCAGTAGTTATATATACGAAACCCCTTGTTTAAGCGTTGTATACAGAGAAAATATGTAGGTATGTATTTATTTACACTGCAAGTGGGCAAGCACCCGGTGGCAGTGGTATATACAATATTAACAATACACAATAAAATGATAACCAATACACAATAAAATTTACAATACACAATACAATTTTACAACACATATACAATTTTACACACAATACAATAATAATACATAATACAATTTAACACAATAATAATAAAAACATAAAATTAAATACCTCATTTTACAATACAACCTACATAATTATCTATAGGTCCTACATAAGTTTCAATAGTCTTTCACTTTACTCTCATCTCATTCCCTGTAGTGGCACTATGACGCATTTCACTGACACTTTAGCACACATTTCACTGACACTCTGTAACACATTTCACTGACACTATAGAACACATTTCATTGACGCTATAAATTATCACTGATCGGAACTGTTCACTGCACTGTAAAACCATAACTTCACTGACTCACCTCGCTTCACTGATACAACAGTTCAAATAAGTCAAATAATTACACCCTTATGCATACTTATAAAGAGAACTACATTTAAACTAAACATTTCTAGTCTAAGGCCCTCTTACACGCTAGTTTTAAATAATTTACAATTCAAACCTAGGAAGTAAACCGCTCCTCTAACAACTGTTCATATCGGCTGTCATTTTATGATGATGGATGCCTTGTAACCACAGAAGAACACACCAAAGAGTACAGAATAAGTAGAATGATATTGCTATAGCTTGTACTCTTTGGCCAAAATATAGTGTGGTAATCGATTAGAGCTGGTTGTACTATCGATATTTCACACTCCATAGTAGAGCACTCTACCGGATGCAATAGAGAACCTCAGATATTCTATTACCTTTCGTAACGAAGTAATGACGAAACTATGACGTAGCTGTGTAACAGTTATACTGTTATACACGACGTATGTAGTGATTATTAGTAAGAAATTTACACACGACGTATAAACGAGCTACTCACTGTATAAGTATAAGACAGTTAAACATCTGTATATAGAGTTTTTATTAGTAAGACCGTAAGTATTTATTTTGTATTTTATGTAGCAATAAATACTTACTTACTTACAAATGGCTTTTAAGGAACCCGGAGGTTCATTGCCGCCCTCACATAAGCCCGCCAGCGGTCCCTATCCTGTGCAAGATTAATCCAGTCTCTATCATCATACCGAACCTCCCTCAAATCCATTTTAATATTATCCTCCCATCTACGTCTCGGCCTCCCTAAAGGTCTTTTTCCCTCCGGTCTCCCAACTAACACTCTATATGCATTTCTGGATTCGCCCATACGTGCTACATGTCCTGCCCATCTCAAACGTCTGGATTTAATGTTCCTAATTATGTCAGGTGAAGAATACAATGCGTGCAGTTCTGTGTTGTGTAACTTTCTCCATTCTCCTGTAACTTCATCCCGCTTAGCCCCAAATATTTTCCTAAGCACCTTATTCTCAAACACCCTGAACCTATGTTCCTCTCTCAGAGTGAGAGTCCAAGTTTCACAACCATACAGAAGAACCGGTAATATAACTGTTTTATAAATTGTAACTTTCAGATTTTTCGACAGCAGACTGGATGATAAGAGCTTCTCAACCGAATAATAACACGCATTTCCCATATTTATTCTGCGTTTAATTTCCTCCCGAGTGTCATTTATATTTGTTACTGTTGCTCCAAGATATTTGAATTTTTCCACCTCTTCGAAGGATAAATCTCCAATTTTTATATTTCCATTTCGTACAGTATTCTGGTCACGAGACATAATCATATACTTTGTCTTTTCGGGATTTACTTCCAAACCGATCGCTCTACTTGCTTCAAGTAAAATTTCCGTGTTTTCCCTAATCGTTTGTGTATTTTCTCCTAACATATCCACGTCATCCGCATAGACAAGAAGCTGATGTAACCCGTTCAAAGCAATAAATACTAAATAATAATAATAATAATAATAATAATAATAATAATAATAATATTTATTCTAAACCCATCCTAATTCCTGTATTGGTATATACATTACGTGCAATGAAAGCGATTTCCTTAAATTCCTCGTCACTTTATTCTGTGACGTTCTTTACATCACTTCGGCGTATTTTCGTGACGCTATCTTTCTACTATTGGTCAATGACGACAAATAACTTTACTGTAAGGGGATCGTTAAATGAATATCACAGCTACGCATCCTCGAACACGCGGCATTGATAACATCACTTTGAGATCAGCCTAGCCACTTCTGACGAAAAAGTTCCATTTCACAGAAGTAGCGCAGATGTTACAGAGCAGGAAACGTTCGACTGGTAGCAGACAGTCTCGTCGGACTTGTCAGAATAATAAAAAAAAGTCTGGTCCAGATCCGTGGACTTGGAGAAGCTTTCCATTAGCGGAACGAGAAAAAATCCGATATTTCCACACGCCCACTAATGGACATTACAAATACTGGAACCAGTCGAAGAGAGAAATACATTGTGCTCATTCTAAGATACCTTTGTGCCTTTGGGAGGGAGGGGGAGATTGATTGAACCAGAATTTACTTTCTACTTGCTCTCGATCTGTGCTCAGTTGAGTAAAATGAAATGTGTGTTGGCTGTTATAAATTATATATCCGAGTGTCTAAATATGGGTAGTTTGTAAATACGGGGTTAATGGAATGAGAGCTTTGAAAGTGTTTTCCTCTCTTTCTTATAATTTTAATCAGCCCTTATTCTTTGCACTTTTTTACCAGTTCTAAAAACAGTGTCACTTCTTCAGAACTAGCGGAACTATATCAAAGTTTGTCAATTTGTTATATATCTTTGGTTCTGACTTATCCCGTGGTTAGGAAGTTAGCTTAGGTCCAGTTGTACGATCGCGGAATAAATCTTGCAATAGCAGTTCTTGGAATAGCCTAACTACTGGGTGTTCAGTTCATAGTGTGTCATGGCTCGCTGTATGCCGTCATGTGGCTAGTCAGTGAGCCTAGAGAATTCAATCTTCCTACACTTCAGCAGAGGTGTATTACTTATGTGCCAGAGAAGTTACCTAGCAAGTACGGCGTTCATTCTAAAGAGTACTTTCTGATACGTACGGTAACGCCTGTAGTGGCAGGAATGTGAACTGTTTGGAAACATGTACTGAGGTGAGTTTTTTTCTTACTGTCGGTATATGTGGAGAGAGTTAAGACGATTACTTACGTATTTGTTGACATTAATTTCGACGGTCAACATGGACACGGAGCATTTTATTTGTGTTGTGGAATGTTTCCGTACGCAACCGATGATAACAAATACCCTGCGTACGACTTTCCCGCACAAAACACAGTTCGAAAGAGGTTATGGTAGCACACAGACCGTACAGACCGCCATTTGTTGCTGCGACGTTCAAGTTATACAGTACACGCTCTCAAGTTCAGATTGAACGCCTTGATTAATAGGCAACTTCTCTGACACAAAAGCTGAAACTCGCTTCAAATCGCTGACTCATCAACAGTGACGTCATGACACACTTTGAAATGAACACCCAGTATAGAATAAATGGAGTTCCGTGTTGAAACAGAGGTTGGCCATACTTTAGATGGTGTTTTGTTTATAAAGTATGTTCACAATATCAGTAGCCTATTTTTAATACTTCAAAACGTGTTAATACTATTTTACCTACGGAGTTTATTATAAATAAATAAATAAATCGAAATGAATTAGAAATCAAAACTATAAGATGGAAGATACGTTTAAGCTTCTTGAGATAAAGAACATGCTAGAAAAAAACTGACGTCATAACGTCTATGAAAAGGCAAGAGCATGGGAGTTTAAATCTAGGTTATATCCTCAGACTACTAGACTACTTACAGGAATGCAAAATGTAATACTGATATTATAATATTACAATATTGCCTTTGAATTAGTTAACAATTTAATTGCGACTATTAAAAAATATACCATTTCTTTATACTGACTATTACAATTTTACTATTACTACTTTTGACCAATAAAACGATACGAAAGGACGTCTTTCAACCAATCATGGCTGCTTATCGCACAATTTTAGCTCTTCCCTAGCATTTGTTTAATTTTATCGCTTCCATAGCGTTTGTTTCTTTGTTTGCCAACATTTCAAACTGCAAATTCTTTACGGTGCTATAAAACATGCTTTGCGATCGTCATTTGTTTACAGCGTAGACAGTCAACTGAAAATGGCTCCGTTGAAACGTTTTGGTGAAGCTAACATTAGTGAAATAGAATTTCAGTAAGTCAATTAATATTTTATTGTATTAGAGTACTTCATTTCTTCTAATCTTTATATAATTTCTTATAATTGTGCAAAAGTCAATTAAATCCTACTCGAGTTTTGATTTTCTCTAGATAAATCGAAATCCTTAACGAGATTACTGTTGATAATGTGAACTATTCTTGACTGTCATGTGTTTCAAAACATTTATTCCAGCCCTCTTAAAACAGTGTCCTTTTTCATTCTGAATCTTGCCAGAAATTCTTTATCTTCGTAGATCAGGTCTGTTACACCTTATTTTCTTTTGTTTGCTCGTTCCCAAAAACACATTATTATAGTAAGTCATGAACACTATCTGAAAGATTCATGCGTAATATTTCTACCGTTTTATAATTTATTCTCGAGATAAGAATTTAACAGCGACTGAAAACGTGGAATAGCTTATTCGGAAGATGTCCTCCAGATAATGTACTATTCAGAGTTCGTATTGTCGGACCATCGGATCTGTGCCCCTTCAGCGCTGTCGTCCTTGGAAAAGTTAACGCCTCTACTCACTCCATTTCACCCGCTTTCCTCCCACCACTTCAAACAGCAGGCCACGAACCTTGCCGAATAGGGACGTTGCCAAACTTCCGTCAAACGGTGTCATAAATAACTAGTCCTCGATGCCACAATATCATTTCTTTCAATCAAAATAAATTTTTTAAAGCTAAATCTCACGTCTCGAATCACTTTCCGTAGCGTTTCCCTCCAACCTTTGAAATTATTGCTTCTCTCGCAACCTTCAGTAATTTCTTCAATGTTGAAACTTTTTTCTGCACTGTATAAAATTCTTGTATCTTTCTTCTTAAAATACATCGGTTCGTTTCATCTATAATAATTAAGTTCCCTTGGTCTGTTCTTCCCTGGTGATTCTAACTTTTCATCTCCTGCACAGACTCCCTCTCTCCTGATTTTCTTTGTTAGGCGCTCTGACCTGCCTTTATAAGTTACATAAAATGTTGTATTATTAGTGTTAGTTAAGTAAGTAATTTTAATACGTAATCAATTGAAATAAAATAAGCCTCACCTGTGATATCAGTTGCTCTTTTCGTTGCCTGATTTATAGGAAACAGATAATGACCTGTTTGTTTCTCTTCATCGCAAAATGCTTATTACGTACTCGCTTAATAATATTTCTTTCGCCACTCCGTGTTACAGTGTTCATGTTGAATTGACAACACTGGACTGCAAGTGCAAATAAACTGTCCCGCAAGAAGGTCAAAATTGTGAATAGTGGGGGAGAGAAAGGGAGAGAGATAGAAAAGAGAGAGAGAGATAGGAATGCAGGAAGAGAAATGAATTACCGAGGCTGAGAAGGAATTAGGGTTCAATTCGCATATATTACGGGGGCACAGATCCGATGGTCCGACAATACAACACATTTCTAGCGTAACCACGGAATTAATTTTAACAGACTTTATTCCGTATTCGTACAACTGGACCTTACATGATCAAATAATCGTGTCAGATTTTTTTGAACGCCAGTGTACCTTCACTATATATAATTTGCCTTCTTTGTTATTTTATATGATGTATGTATTATAATCGGTTAATCTCCGTCGATGGTCTATTGATTATCATTTATCACGCTAGTCACTAGAGCTGAAGCTCGCGGGATCAAACACTGCCGAGGGTGGTAAATTTTAAAGGGCGATGAATCCTTATCATGGCTTCCTACAGGCAGAATTAAAGTTGCGTGTCCCATGTTGTAGATTTACGACAGCTAAAATAACTCTCTTACATTGGGATACAGGTAGAATTTGTCGAGGCTACCGGCGTTGTATCGGTGTAGTCAGCATGACTCACATTCAGAGGTTGCTCTCGAGCGTGTGTGTGTGTGAACCCCGCTTTAGCCAATTAGCCTACCTGGTTAGGGGTTTGACAATTTTTTCCAACTGTAAGCCGAATGTTAGGTAACTGTATGACGAATCCTCGGACTCCTTTCGCCAAATTCCACTTCATTATCACCAATTCCGCTCAAGTTAATGGCCGCATTGTTGATACAACATTGTTGAAGAACCGATTAAAATTATCAGCCATTTCTTCCAATTCAACTTCAAGGCTGAATAACCACTGCAGTTGAATGTGACGTTAAATAAAACACTTTTATTAACTACATAAGTTATTCATACATTTCAAAAAGGCATATGACTCGGTTAAGAGAGAAGTTTTATGTAATATCCTTATTGAATTTGGTATTCCCAAGAAACTAGTTCGATTAATTAAAATGTGTCTCAGTGAAACTTACATCAGAGTCCGTATAGGCCAATTTATATCTTTTCCAATTCACTGCGGGCTAAAGCAAGGAGATGCACTATCAACTTTACGTTTTAACTTCGCTCTAGAATATGCCATTAGGAAAGTTCAGGATAACACAGAGGGTTTGGAATTACATCAGCTTCTTGTCTATGCGGATGACGTAAATATGTTAGAGAAAATTCACAAACGATTAGGAAAAATACGGCAATTTTACTTGAAGCAAGTAAAACGATTGGTTTATAAGTAAATCCCGAAAAGACAAAGTTTATGATTATGTCTCGTGACCAGAATATTGTACGAAATCGAAACATAAAAATTGGAGATTTATCCTTAGAAGAGGTGGAAAAATTCAAACATCTTGGAGCAACAGTAACAAATATAAATGACACTCGGGAGGAAATTAAACGCAGAATAAATATGGGAAATGCGTGTTATTATTCGGTTGAGAAGCTTTTGTCATCTAGTCTGCTGTCAAAAAAATCTGAAAGTTAGAATTTATAAAACGCTTATATTACCGGTTGCTTTGTATGGTTGTGAAACTTGTACTTTCACTTTGAGAGAGGAACGGAGATTAAAGGAGCAGTCCGCGATAAAATTAAGTTGGCTTTAATCAAACACGTTTTTCAATCTAAGTAGAATGTAATTTGCCGCATGTCAATGCGAGGCATGGTTCTTGAGTTACTGACTACGCACAAATACTTATGACGTCACAGCCACTGAACTGGTGTGATTGCGTAGCAGACCGAGAACATCGGCGGGTGCAGCGCAGCGCAGCGCTCTGTATTGAAACAAATAATCTTCTCTCGCCGTAGTAAACGTGAACAGAATTTCGGACTTAGTTATGATTGTGTGAAGTCATGTTTTGCTTTTCACTTAATCATAAAACCAGCACATACCAATGTTGTGGTTTTATGTAGACGTATTTTCTTTTATATGAACGATTTTGATCTACAGTAGACTAAACAGAAGAAATTGTATCGTAATACAGTTTAAAATGCCGTGATGTTGTGATTTTTCGTGTTCAGAGGGAACAACAAAACAGAACATGTAGAAGGGGTATAATTTCATGTATTTCCGAACAGAGAAAAGTTACTGCAAAGATTTAAAACATGGGTGAAGAAAATCAACAGAAAAGGTTTTACACTATCGAAAACTACTATTGTGTGTTCCAGTCATTTCCGTGAAACTGATTTTGAAGAATCGTCTTTACTAAAAAGACGTTTAATGAAAGACAATAGAACTCCTATGAAAATTAAGAAAACTTCTGTCTCTTCCGTATTTTTGAAAGGAGAATCTCCCCAAGACAGTTCTAATCTACGCGCTCCTCTGCTTATAAATGAAAGAAGGTCGTCGAAGAAGCGATAGCAAGTTACAGTGATGCACCTATAGCTGAAAATATTGATGTGTGTGTAGTTCTCGATGAGGCTGAAAATTCACAGGAACCTAATATAGACAAAGCTGTGCAGTGTGAGATAGAGTGCGAGACGCTAAGAAATGTGTATGGTGAATCAGATGTGGGTGAGCCAGAAACTGACTTAGATCTTTTAAAATAGGAGAAGAAACTTCAAATTCTAATTCATCGGGTTCCGAAGACGCTGCACATGAAACAGAAAGTAAATAGGGAGTCAAAAAGTGTTTTTTTTTTTTATTCTGGTCAGCGTTACAAATTTTGTTTTTCTTCTGTAATATTTGTCATTCCTCTTTTACAAATATTTGGTAGAAACAATAGGACCATTGCTGAAATTTAATGCAGTGTGCCAGAATGCCCGTAATTGGAAGTGGAAGTCCGAACACAGGTGAAGCATAGCAGTGAGTTCTGCGTTATACTTGTGCGATATAAGATACAAATTATTTGAAAAATTTTTAAAAAATTTACAACTATGTTTCATCGGCAAGACAACATTTTATAAAATAATTTCAAAATTAGTAGAACCAACAGTCAGATGTACTTATTTTCAGATTCATCAATTCCCTAAAAGATAAAAACGTGCGAATCGCGGTGATGGTCAATTTGACTCAACTAATTACAGTGCAAAATATGTGACTTACAGTGTGATGGACCTCGATTCAGATAAGATTATAGACTTCGTAGTTCTGTAAAAAGGTCTAATTGTAGCGAAGCAGCATGCGAAAATGTTCTAGATCGCCTAAAAGAAAAAAATGAACATTACCCTCTTTCTATCGGACCGCCATAGAGGAATTAGGAAATTGATAAGGATCAAATATGATTGGATGAGCTATCAATTTGACATTTGGTACATGGCAAAAAGCTTAAAGCCGCCGCACAAATGTGGAAAAAGAGCATCATAAATCACCTATGTGGTCTTGTGCTACATGTGAAGGTGATTCTGACGATTCATTTCTGTATTAAATCATGTTTGTAATATACACGAATGGGGAGAAACAGAGACATAATAAAAAATGTGCACACATTCACCCTTACAATAGTGAGAGGGAATGGATCGAACCTGGATCCAGCGATTACAATGCTCTGAAAAAAGTTGTATATAACCCTGCCCCTTTAAAAGACCTAAATCAGTCTAATCAATTTTGTCACACCAAATTTGAATCATACGATAACGAGAGATTGCTTTACACTCCTAAGAGAAAACACTTTCCATATGGTAGAATGGTAACAAGAACTATGATTGCGATAATGGACCATAATTGCAACGTGAAAAGAGATGTAACTGGCTGCAGACTCCAGTACTCTAAAGCCACTAAACGATGGGTGGAAGACAAAACATACAGCTGGAAGAAAAATGCGTGGAGAGAAGATACTATACAGAAAAATGTATTGGAAGTAGTTCTGGTTATCAACTGCCGCAATTCGATGATCCACATGTTTTAGAGGTTCCCCCAAACATAGCTTCGTGCCTAAACCATGTGACTCAACAACTATGACGCAATAGAATAATATAAACCGTGTACTAATTTATTGTTGACGTGAGATAAACAAGTATTTGCAGTCCATTCATAACGAATATTTCACGTCTCACATACATTCACTCACTCAGTGAAGGCGTTGACTTAGGTTATAATGGATCGACATATTAAACCTTTTCAATTTGAACCCTTACCAGACCCAAGTTGTTCTAATCACTATGCGTACGAAATTCAAAATGGGTAAGTTATTATTATTATTATTATTATTATTATTATTATTATTATTATTATTATTATGACAGTATATTCCTGTGATAGGTGCTAAGTGTGTCAATACTAACTGACTGTAACGTATGAATATATTGTGACAGCGACGTGAGATTCGAACTCACGACCAGCGTCCCGCAAGAAAGCAGATCGCACAGGCTCCACGGAACATTGAGTGACGTCGCGCGGTGGAGAGAAGAGAGAGGGTGTATTACGTCACGCGACGAGTTTGCGCGCGCATCTGGTGCTGGTAGAGAGGAGAGGGCCCTGGATTTCTCTGGAATGCCATCTCTAGAGACGGGTGGAACCTTCGAGGCTACGTCGCTGTAGTTATAAATTACGGTCGCGAAGGAACGACAGCAGTTTCAGAGTTTTCAGTTATTCAGTCAGTGAGAAAGTCAGAGCAAGCCAGCCGGAGTTCGACTCGAGTGTGCGTCCGCATCTGCGTCAGCATCCGAAGGCCTGAGTTCGAGTGCAGTGGACCGCAGTTGGAGGGACCTGAGTTCGAGTGCAGTGGACCGCAGTTGGAGGGACCCGAGTTCGAGTACAGTGAACTGTCTCTGAAGGTCTGTGGTTCGAGATACCGTGAACTCGAGTGGCTGAGATAGAAGAACTGTGAACTGAGAACTGGTAGTTCTGATTTGTAAATAGTGCTTTGTAAATATTAGTTAAGATTAACAGTTCATTGTTGTGCGTAATAGTCCAAGTAAATTGTCATTGTCGTCGGTGGAGTGCTATAACAAATACTGTGTTGAGTGAAGATCCAATTGTTGACGAGAGCGTTTAAGGTGAATTGTAGAAAGGAATTATTGTTGTGACGAATAAATTACACTGTTGTTACTAATAAAATTCACAATATATTTACTCGTTCTACGCTGTATGTCAAACGGAACTACAAGGCACTCTTATGAAGCGATCAGTGGTTATGACGTCAGAGCTTGCAGTAAGACCTTTAATATTTCGCAAACTAAAAGGCATAGAGCGATGCGACAAACGCCGTTAATCCAAGGATTACTTTGGTAAACATCCTATAATATAATCGAAATATGCAATTTTATCGCGGACTGTTCCTTTAAGGGTGTTTGAGAATAAGGTTCTTAGGAAAATATTTGGGGCAGAGGGGGATGAAGTTACAGGGGAATGGAGAAAGTTACACAACGCAGAACTGCACTCATTGTTTTCTTCACCTGACATAATTAGGAACATTAAATCCAGACGTTTGAGATGGGCAGGGCATGTAGCACGTATGGGAGAATCCAGAAATGCATATAGAGTGTTAGTTGGAAGATCTGAGAGAAAAAGATCTTTTGGGAGGCCAAGGGATAGATGAGAGAATAATATTACAATGGATTTGAGGAAGGTACGAAATGATGGTAGGGACTGGACTATTCTTGCTCAGGATAGGGACCGA
Organism: Periplaneta americana; assembly: GCF_040183065.1. Lineage (NCBI taxonomy): Eukaryota > Metazoa > Arthropoda > Insecta > Blattodea > Blattidae > Periplaneta > Periplaneta americana. The sequence continues at coordinate 13,129,130 of NC_091119.1, read as the reverse complement.
TGGCGGCAATGAACCTTCGGGTACCCTAAAAGCCATTTGTAACCAAGTACTATTTTGCTCCTGTTTTTAGATTATAAGTTTAAATAAGATCAAGAGAGTATGTATATGACTTGTAGTAGAACAACTGTAGTGGTGCTCTTGGTTATCAAAGTAAGATCGGGTAAAAATCTATAGCAACAAAGTTATTTCCTCGAAGTGAACGTACTATGAATTGGGTTTGGAGCAGGGCTGTTAGTCCGCTCTCACGAGTGAATAAACTACAAGCACTCTTCCTTCCGAGTGACGTTGATTGTGAGATGCTCTCAGCGTTTTCTTTTTGTTTCTCCTTGCGCCGAAGGTGATGGCCGTAGGGAGGTCGAGATCCTGTATACACGAATGCAACGTGCTGTGTTCAACACTTTGATCCGGAGGGGGGATCGGAAGGGGAGGCCTTTCATTTCCAGACAGTACAAAGCCAACCCGCACAAGCTTGTTGATTTAATTGCATTCTTGCATCTCATCATATTGTAATAAAGGGACTGACACCTAACTCCGTTCCCCTCACATTCACCCACTTACCCATTCACTTCATTCACCCACGCACTCACCCACACAGTAATGTAGAAATCTGTCCTTTCCTTCTCTCTCTCTCTCTCTCTCTCTCTCTCTCTCTCTCTCTCTCACACACACATTCACATACTAAATCGATTAATTAGGTCTCTCCCTAATCCATTTCCTTGGTATCTTAGTCAGTCACTCACTCACTAATTCGATAATACAGTAATTCTGTAACTCATTAAATATAATATAATTAAATATAAAATAATCTAAGTCGGCCTTTTGTTACTGCCTATAAACCTATAAACTTTCCAGTCTAAATAACTAAATATTTAAGGGCGGAAATAGCCATGGCAGCTAACGCACCCTTTTTAAACCCCACTATCATCATACTTACTTACTTACTGGCTTTTAAGGAACCCGGAGGTTCATTGCCGCCCTCACATAAGCCCGCCATTGGTCCCTATCCTGAGCAAAATTAATCCATTCTCTATCATCACTTCTCTCGTGGCTCCGACTTAAAGAACGCAGAACTTTACACTCTTTGTCTTTACTCTTTCGAATTCTGCACACCTCAACACCAATTTATCTTTCGTCTCGTTTCTCTTATCTATACTCTAACCACGACGTAAATACCAGATCACTTATCTGTGGCACGCTAAATATACCTCTTCATAGAACATCTTGTTATTCCTCATCTTTTACAATATCCACCTTGCGTCAATGGAATTCCTTGTCACAAAGTATTAGGGGCTGCAAGACAACAAACACCTTTAAGAACAGCTTAAAAGATAACCTTATTAGCATTTCACTCCAATCATACTGATTTAAACTATCACTGACTACACTGTTACTTTTTTCTTTTGACATCATCTTGATTGTGCTGTATTTTCAAAATTGTCTCATAATAATCTCTCTCTATTATCTAATATCATTTGAAATATATTAACATTCTATGTATTTTAGTTTAATTCTGCTACACAGTTTATTTCAGTGTTTAATTAATAGTTCATAGTATTTTGTTATTTAATTCGTAAATAACTCTTGTATAAATGTAACTCTCATCTAAATCAAATTGTTGAATTCTTTGTAAGTTCATGCATATGTATATATAATTTTTTGCTGGTTGAGTGGAAGAGAAGGCCTTACGGCCTTAACTCTGGCAGCTAAAATAAAGCATTATTATTATTATTATTATTATTATTATTATTATTATTATTATTATTATTATTATTATTATATCATCATATCCCACCTCCCTCAAATCCATTTTAATATTATCTTTCCAGCTACGTCTCCGCCTCCCTAAAGGTCTTTTTCCCTCCGGCCTCCCAACTAATACTCTATATGCATTTCTGGATTCGCCCATACGTGCCACATGCCCTGCCAATCTCAAACGTCTGGATTTAATGTTCCTAATTATGTCAGGTGAAGAATACAATCTGTATTGTGTAACTTTCTCCATTCTCCTACTATCATCATAACTAATAAAATTATTTAAATTGAATTCAATTTAAACAAAAAACACGTGAATTTAGATTTTGGGGGGGAAGTCTGAAACCAGGCTTAATTGAATTTTTGATTTCACCCCCACCTCCACTTTGAAATTTGAAATGATGCCCCTATATTTTTATGCTTAAATATGAATTGCATTGAATTGTTCGTACACCTCATTCATTTGTTTTCGCATCTTTTGTTTTATATCGTCGCCTGGTAACCTGGATTGTTGTAATTATTGATTAGAGCTGAAGAGAATAAAGTTACAAAAACTTATTGAGCATTTCGTGTAATAGTTGTGTTTGTGTATTAAATTATTTTAAAATAGTGTATACCCTTCAAGAGAGAACATAAATCATTCTTATTGATTAAATTTAGGAAATTGCACAAAATAAGCTGTGATTTCATCCTACAATCAACTGATAACAACGAAAATACAGGTTGCCAGGCGACGATAGAAAACAAAAGATGTGAAAACGAATGAGGTGTATAATCAATTCATATTGAAGTATAAAAATATAGGGACATTATTTGAAATTCCAAATTGGGATGAGGGGTGAAATATAAAAAGCAATTAAGCCTGGTTTCAGACTTCTCCTTCAGTATCTAAATTGACATCTTTTTTGTTTAAATTGAATTCTATTTAAATAATTAGTTATTTAGACTGGGAAGTTTTGAAATGAAATTACTGTATATTGATAAATGCAACTGTTTTAATAAAAATGTAACTGAATCAAAAAAGCCTTCTTGACTAGTAATCGTTCTTAGAGTTCAGTGAAGATTGTATAGTTGGTACAACTGCTAACGAGAACAGCTAATCATAAAACACTACTGCCATCTAGCGGAATATTTGTAATGATATGGTGCCATAATACATTTGAAGACAGTTTATTATTTCTGTAAGTCAATTAATGTTAATTAATTCCTCAGCTGTGCGAGGATCAAGGGTCGCATTCCCAGATATACATCACTAGAGCAGTGCAAAGGGAGCTGTTGTTCGACACACCGGCAACAGGGCAAGGGTTGTAAATTCACCTTGAGTACCTGCAGAGGTCTGACTCTGCGGTACACAGGATAGCTGCAAGCAGTAGGTACAGCATAGTAAAGCAAACGTCAGTACTGAAGGAACATAAGAACAGTTCGGTTCTAGTGTTACAATGTCTAAGGCGGAGCAAAGTCGTACGGCAAAGTTTAAGAGACTTAATTCCGAATATGGTGATATTTTTGTTAATTGATTCAAGCATAAAACAATTGGAATGCATTGAATCGAATTATGGGTTTATTCCTGGTTGTATAACAGCTTTGGAAAAGTCTGGTACAAAACTGGTTGATCAGATTTCCCTCCTGCGAAATATCTGGAAGAAAGTGACTCAAGTAGACGATAAAATTGGTAAAATAATATCTGCGAAAATAACAAATAAGTTGAAAAAAAATGGTGGATATTATAAACTCTGAAAGATTAGTGACAGTATTTCTGGATATAAGGATTCCTTTGAAGAACTAACAGAAGTTGAAAAAAAGTTTTACAGGATTTTACGTATGCCCCAGTTGTCTCAACAGACTTAGAAAGAAGCTTCTCCACATATAAGGCCATGTTATCAGATAAACGACAATCGTTTTCTGTTAATAACGTACAAATGTCACTTGTTACGCATTGTAACAATATTTGGAAGAAATCTGATAACGTATCACATGTGCATTAATAAATCACACTCATTGTAAAGAAAAGGAAAAACAAAAAACAATTTTTCAAGTGCTTTTGCGAATAGAATATCATGAACCCGTTACAAATAAACAGTGATTTTGTTTGCGTTCTGTATGAAATCATACTTGTATACTGTATATTATTTGTTTAGGATGAAATGGTTAATTAGTTTTGTAATTTTTAAATCTTACTAAAGTATCTGCAGAAAATTAATTGTAGAAACGTTAAGGAACTGTGTCAGTTCTATTGTGTCGTCTGTACGTCAACACATCGTGTGCATGACCGTCGCTTGTACAAGGGAACACGCCGAGTAACGTTGGAACCCTTCCTATGATGCCATTCTGTCTGTCATGTGCTCCGTCTGCACCGCTCTATACATCACTTAATGATATCATTAAAAGATCTCTGATTTCTTGTGGCATCCCGTCTCTTTTGGAACCACCAGGTATTAGTCGCGCAGAGATAAACGACCCGATGGTCTCACCTTAATTCCATGGTCTAGAGGAAAATCTTTAATTTGGGACTCCACTTGCGTTGACACTCTAGCTCCATCTTACTTGCCGAATACCTCCAGACGCGCAGCATCTGCTGCTGAATTAGCCATGAAGAAGAAAGTCAATAAATATGCTCATCTTTTAGACAATTATATCTTTGTCCCATTTGCTGTGGAGACCTTCGGTCATTGGAGTCATGACGCTAAAGTTTTGGTATCTCAAATCGGCCAAATTTTGATCTCCATTACTGGTGATCGCCGTTGCACTACTTATTTGCGTCAACGTTTAGGCCTAAGTATTGCTATTCAACGTGGAAATGCAATGAGCGTTTTGGGTACTCTTCCAGAGTCCAGCTCTTTGGACGAACTTTTTCTCCTGTAAAATTTATTATCTCTGTGTAAATGTTTATATTTAGTTTTTATATGTGTCTAATTGTAACGGTGAAAATATTGTTAATCAAATAATTTTTTTTTTCATAAGTGTATATTATTTTTGGGCATGTTTTTACATACGCAATGGCATTATTAATTTGGTTATAACTTTGATATCACCTTTATAAAGGTAAACACGCTTTGAAATATTTAAGTGGGAAAATCGTCGTATCTCGGTTATTTTGACAAATTTTATGTACATTTTCACTTTATATTCACTGTTGTGTATCAGAAAAGTGTTGTATATTTATAATAGGCTAAGCACATTTGAGGGGCTTAGAAGAAAATGCAGGTAAGTGACATTATTAAAAAAAAATGAGGTAAGTGCGTGTTGTGATAGCCCAAAAGGATGTTTCTTTGGGATAAAATCAGGTAAGTGATCACACCGTGCAGTGCTGCTATATGGGCATCATTTCACCAAACTAGTGTATAATATTTCATTGCATGTAGAACTTTAACTGTAATTTCCTCAAAACTAGGTTTCCGTCACTTACCTGCTTTTTGTTCTAAGCCCCTCATTTGTTTTTATTGTATTAGAGTACTTTATTTCTTCTAATTTTTATATATTTTCTTGCAATCGTGTAATGTTCAGTTAAATCTCACTCGAGATTTGATTTTCTCTAGATAATCAAAACCTCTAGTGATATTACTGTTGACAATCTCAACTACCCCCAGTTCAAATTAATTCCGATTGTTGACATTCTGCTGTTTTGCGATTATGTACTTTTCTTCCCTAATTAAAAGTCGTATAATACATTTAAAATATGTAGAAAAAATTTTGTTTCTAGTTGTGTTAGAAAGCACTATTCATGGTTTAATATTGTAGAGGGACTGACGTTAAAACTACAAGGAAAACTCTCGACTGTGCACGCTATTACGCGGCAGTCCCGTGAAGTTCACAACGCGAAGCTGCAAACTGATACAGAATCATGAAGACCCAGCTGTGTGAGAAGGTTGTGGGTTAACGTAACACAGCTCTTCTGCTCGAGGGCATCCGCTTATGACGAACCTCATCTATCAGCGCGTCTACAATATTAGCTAAGTGGGGTTGATATATAGGTCAGATATTTTTCGAGTGTGGTGTTGGCAACACTGGCGCTGTTTCTGCTCGGAGCTTGAAGGTCGTCCGACGCCCGCCTGTCTCCCAGCAGCTTTAAGTTTTATGGAAACAACAACAACTTGGAAAACTCTGCCAAGTGACGCGTCCAACAAAGGACTACGATGTAACAGGGTTAGTTAAAAGTCTCGCACCACCTAAATAACTTTTGAAGCATACGGTTCAGTGACATGAAACTTGGTATGTGAGGATAACCATATGCTAAGAACTCAATAATGGTATTAACGAGTTTTTTCTACTTCTGGTTTAACCGGAAGTAACTCCAACTCTCTTATTTTAAATGGAACACCCAATATATATATATATATATATATATATATATATATATATATATATATATATATACATATTTGAATAGTGCTCATTAAGAGCTTTTCAAAAAATACCCACACTCGATACTTCTGTACAAATTCAGTGTTGCTAAATCAAGAAAACAGAAAATTGTATCGAATATTAATAGTACATTATGCAACGAGCCTATAATGGTAGTAATTAAGACGCAAGTATGTCTGTTTATGAAACGAGCGCAACGAGTTTCATAATTTTCATACGAGCGTCTTAATTACCATTATAGGCAAGTTTCATACGACTTTTTATGCTCGACCATATTTCTAACTTGAAATTATTCATAAGTATTCATGTTATGGTTATGTAAGTGAGGAGCGGAACTGACCTGAATTGTGAGATGTGCGCAGACGCGAAAGTATTGTTTTTTTTTTCCGAGGCACGAATGTCATTGACCTTGATATAATCTAGAGAATAACATGAACATTAGTCTTGATATAACCTGGAAATTGATTTAGAATTGAAAAACGATATGACAAATTGAATTTATTTGAATATTATTTAAAATTAACGCTAAGTATTATAGTAACAGAACATAACCTTCTGCGACAGTATTGGATTTCCAACCTCCGTGACTTTTCGCTAATTGTCTTTCGATTGAATATCCGAGAATAATCGATACTTGCGGTTTTATAATGGTACAATCAGTACAAAGCTGATTTCTCATTGGCTGAACAACTGAATTATAATAAATAGGTGTACTTTAATGAGGTGCATTAAAGGGCTACTACCAGGTGTATAATTACTACATTTCGGCGTGGTCGAGCATAAAATAATAAACGCACCACCTAAATAACATTTATGCGAGATCGTGCGTGTTTGCTTGGTTTCCGCACAAAACCAATCCGCAGAAAGTCTAAAATTCCACATTCAGTATTCCTAACCTAACACACATAACAATTTCCCTCTTCTTACCTCTTAAGTGACATATAGATTTTACTGCTTTAGGCTTGTAACATATTATTTTTAGAGACGTTCAATATAGTAATAATTATAAATTGGAAACTTACCACTGCATTTTCACCTAAATTGCGCTGTGAATTATTGTTTTTAAATATTTGCAAAAAATTAAGTAAACTCTACAACTCCACTAAAGTTACTGCATTCGTGATGCAAGTAACATTAAGGAAGCAGTGAAAAAATCAACAAGATTCCAGACTCATCATAGACTGGGGGAAAAAAAGACAGACGTATATCACGGCCTGCTGGAGTATAGTAAACACAGAAAACATTTTAAAGCAACAATGTTGAAGATAGATATTTTTGTTTTGCAAATTTGGCGTCATTGAACAGAAACCAAGATGGAGATTTCATTGCAACTAATTAGAAATTCCTCTTTCAGGTATGTAATAAACGATCTTCGCGCAAAATAATGTACGATACACGAGCGGTATGTTTTCTTTAAATTCTCGGAAATTAAAAAAAACTCAACTACGTTTCGCTTTTTCAAACTTTTCCTCGAACATGAAAACTTCAACATACCGCTCTTATAACGCATATTACTATCGAAGCTTACGGTTCAGTGATATGAAACTTGGTATGTGAGGATAACCGCATAGTAGGAACTCAATAATGGTATTACCGAGTTTTTTCTACTTCCGGTTTAACCGGAAGTAACTCCAACTCTCCTATTTTAAATGGAACACCCAATATATATATTTTTATTTTTGAATAGTGCTCATTAAGAGCTTTTCAAAAAGTACCACACTCGATACTTCTGTACAAATTCAGTGTTGCTAAGTCAAGAAAACAGAAAAGTGTATCGAATATTAAAATAATAAACGCACTACATAAATAACTTTTGAAGCATACGATTCAGTGATATGAAACTTGGTATGAGAGGATAACTATATGCTAAGAACTCAATAATGGTATTACCGAGTTTTTTCTACTTCCGGTTTAACCGGAAGTAACTCCAACTCTCTTAATTAAATGAAACATCCAATATATATTTTTATTTTTGAACAGTGCTCATTAAGAGCTTTTCAAAAAGTACCCACATTTGATACTTCTGCACAAATTCAGTGTTACTAAGTCAAGAAAACAGAAAAGTGTATCGAATATTAAAATAATAAAAGCACCACCTAAATAACTTTTGAAACATACGGTTCATTGATATGAAACTTGGCATGAGAGGATAACCATATGCTAAGAACTCAATAATGGTATTACCGAGTTTTTTCTACTTCCAGTTTAACCGGAAGTAACTCCAACTCTTTTATTTTAAATGGAAAACCCAATATATATATTTTTTTTATTTTTGAATAGTGCTCATTAAGAGCTTTTCAAAAAGTACCCACACTCGATACTTCTGTACAAATTCAGTGTTGCTAAGTCAAGAAAACAGAAAAGTGTATCGAATATTAAAATAATAAACGCACTACCTAAATAACTTTTGAAGCATACAGTTTAGTGATATTAAACTTGGTATGAGAGGATAACCATATGCTAAGATCTCAATAATGGTATTACCGAGTTTTTTCTACTTCCGGTTTAGCCGGAAGTAACTCCCACTCTCTTATTTTAAATGGAACACCCAATATATATATATATTTTTAATTTTGAATAGTGCTCATTAAGAGCTTTTCAGAAAGTACCCACACTCGATACTTATGTACAAATTCAGTGTTGCTAAGTCAAGAAAACAGAAAAGTGTATCGAATATTAAAATAATAAAATACTCCTTCCTTAACAAAAACAAAACAAAGCTAGCTCACCTTCTAAATTATGTGTTCAAATTGGTAGCTCTCAGCTGCTTTACAATGTATCGCTCGATCATAGAAACCATTTAAGGAATGATTTAACCAGGCTTTAGGAATATCTTGCACCTCTTCAATTTTTATTCAGCAACACTGAATTTGTACAGAAGTATCAAGTGTGGGTACTTTTTGAAAAGCTCTGAATAAGCTTTATTCAAAAATAAAAAATATACATTGGGTGTTCCATTTAAAATAAGAGAGTTAGAGTTACTTCCGGTTAAACCGGAAGTATAATAAACTCGGTAATGCCATTATTGAGTTCTTAGTGTATGGTTATCCTCACATACCAAGTTTCATGTCACTGAACCGTATGCTTCAAAAGTTATTTAGGTGGTGCGGGACTTTTAACTAACCCTGTATACGTTAGCAGCTAGTCCTGGTTGAAATTACAGTGACTTTGATATCCAAGTTGGGGTTCCTAAAGCGACGTTTGAAGTTCAAAAGTGTAATAAAACTGCGCTGCCACTACCATATTCTGTCTGTTATATAATTGGCGTAATAAACGACTTCAGTATTTTCCGAAGAATCCTTTCATCTTAGAAAAAGAAAACGTTTAAAGTTTGTGTTCGAGCACCTTCTATCTCCTCAATCGTTATAAAATTGCCACAAATAAGAGGCAGGAGATTCTTGGAATCCCTATAACTGCGTGAAAGTTTTATGCTGTTCGTAATTCTTATTGTAAGCTTGGCTGGAGTTGCAAGTAGGGTTGCCAACCGTCCGGAATTTTTCCAGATTGTCACGAAATCAGTGATCTATGCAGGAGAAAAATTAAATTGTTTTCAGGGCTCTTAATGTTTGAAATTTTGTTCATTGCAATATTATATTCTGAAATTTCTTATTGATATTTAATTATTAGACACCCGACAATGGCTACCAAAAACATTTTATAATTATACGATATAGTTTTTTTATGAATAGAAGCAAAGAGTTCTTAAAGGTGATAATGTCTTCATAAACCTATTGATTTTCCATCTCAAAAACTGTTTTTAGACTTTAATGTTCTTAAAATAAGACAAATTTATTATATTATACTAATAAAATTCGTATACAATAATCGAAATAATTTTGAATTGTATTCTCATAGTTATGAAACAAAATGTATGAATTCTTTAAGATTGTTTGAAACAAAATGCAACACTGCTAAAGTATTTAATCATGGTAGTAATTTAGGCCCAAGAATATATAACAAATTTATACTTAAATATCCTAACCTTATCAATTCTAATAGTTCAAGTATTAAATTTTAAAAGTTAGATATGGATTTTACAAAAATTGAAAAATTGTAAATTTAAATTTATATATTCTTATTGCGTAGTAGAAATAAGAGAAATTGTATTATATACCTACTTCTTAATTTCAATTCAGAAATCCGCCCCTGAGCACGAGTTCTACTCTTTCAGGGGCGAGCTAAAGTTTTTCTGTATATATTATATTTTATCATCATCATCATCATCATCATCATCCTTGCAGGTATTAGGCCTAATGGCCTGTTACGGTTCTCCGTCCATCTTTTCAGGGGGCGTCCCAAAGATCGTCTTCCATGTGGTATATAGGGGAGAATTTGTCTTGGGAGTCTGCAACGGTCCATCCTATTGACATGGTTAAGCCCTATTTTGTCTATAGTGGTTGAGATGTTCATAAATAGATGTAATTTTCAATTCTTTTGTAATTAGTTCATTCCTTTTGTAGTCAAGCAAGCTGTAGCCGGCAGTCCTCCTTAGAAATCTCATTTCCGCAGTTGTTAGGCGTTGAACATCTGGGTTTCGGACAGTCCAGGCCTCACTACCATACATGAGGACAGGTCTTGCTAGAACTTTATAAGCTTTTAACCTGGTATGTTTTTGGGTTTTCGTGGTTGTGAAAACCTGGTTGTTGGTTCTTTTAAGGCTCCATTAAAATGTTGAATATTTTCAGATATATCAGTAACAGGTAAATATGTCAAATTATAACCTAAATATCTAAATGAGTTTACCTATTCTAACGTATGGGTTCCAATGAAAATTTTACTCCTAATTGGCTGTTTGCCTTGGAACGCCATAATTTTTGTTTTGTTTGCGGAAATTTTCATATTGAAATTTTGTGTCATTATATTCACGTGATATATTGAGTATTGCAGCTCGTCTTCATTTGTAGCAAAAAGAACCTGATTATCTGCATATAATAATGTATCTAGAGTACAATTTCGAAAAAGCGGGATGTTTCCATGAATTGTTAACAATGATTATGATTATATTTTGTTACAATTATTAGTAAAATAAAAATAAGTAAATAAACAAATAAATAAATAAAGAAGTAAATAAATACCCGGTAAATAAATAAGGAAGTAAATAAATAAATAAATAAATAAATAAAGAAGGAAATAAATAAAGAAGGAAATAAATAAAGAAGTAAATAAATACCCGGTAAATAAATAAGGAAGTAAATAAATAAATGAATAAATAAATAAAGAAGGAAATAAATAAATAAGTAAATAAATAAATAAAGAAGGAAATAAATAAATAAGTAAATAAATAAAGAAGTAAATAAATAAATAAAGAAGTAAATAAATAAATAAATAAAGAAGTAAATAAATAAAGAAGTAAATAAATAAATAAATAAATAAATAAATAAAGAAGTAAATAAATACCCGGTAAATAAATACCCGGTAAATAAATAAGAAAGTAAATAAATAAATAAAGAAGGAAATAAATAAATAAGTAAATAAATAACTAAGTAAATAAATAAAGAAGTAAATAAATAAGTAAATAAATAAATAAGTAAATAAACAAAGAAGTAAATAAATGCCCGGTAAATAAATAAGCAAATAAAGAAATAAATAAGTAAATAAATAAATAGATAGATAGATAGATAGATAGATAGATAGATAGATAGATAGATAGATAGATAGTTAGATAGATAGATAGATAGATAGATAGATAGATAGATAGATAGATAGATAGATAGATAGATAGATAGATAGATAGATAGATAGATAGATAGATAGATAGATAGATAGATAGATAGATAGATAGATAGATAGATAGATAGATAGATAGATAGATAGATAGATAGATAGATAGATAGATAGATAGATAGATAGATAGATAGATAGATAGATAGATAGATAGATAGATAGATAGATAGATAGATAGATAGATAGATAGATAGATAGATAGATAGATAGATAGATAGATAGATAGATAGATAGATAGATAGATAGATAGATAGATAGATAGATAGATAGATAGATAGATAGATAGATAGATAGATAGATAGATAGATAGATAGATAGATAGATAGATAGATAGATAGATAGATAGATAGATAGATAGATAGATAGATAGATAGATAGATAGATAGATAGATAGATAGATAGATAGATAGATAGATAGATAGATAGATAGATAGATAGATAGATAGATAGATAGATAGATAGATAGATAGATAGATAGATAGATAGATAGATAGATAGATAGATAGATAGATAGATAGATAGATAGATAGATAGATAGATAGATAGATAGATAGATAGATAGATAGATAGATAGATAGATAGATAGATAGATAGATAGATAGATAGATAGATAGATAGATAGATAGATAGATAGATAGATAGATAGATAGATAGATAGATAGATAGATAGATAGATAGATAGATAGATAGATAGATAGATAGATAGATAGATAGATAGATAGATAGATAGATAGATAGATAGATAGATAGATAGATAGATAGATAGATAGATAGATAGATAGATAGATAGATAGATAGATAGATAGATAGATAGATAGATAGATAGATAGATAGATAGATAGATAGATAGATAGATAGATAGATAGATAGATAGATAGATAGATAGATAGATAGATAGATAGAACTTTATTGTCGATGGCATAATGTATGCATAGACATGGTCAAATATATACAATTACAATTTAATGTAAAATAAGTCAAATATAAAAAAAAAAAAAAAAACATTATTCATTTCAACGGCCCATGCGTGCATCCTCAAGACTGTAGGGACACAATTTTATTAATTTCGTTTTTACATAATTCTTAAATTTCAGAGAATTTTTTGTATATTTGATGTCATCAGGCAAACTGTTGTATATTTTAATACCAAAGACCATATATGTTCTACTAGTGTTTGTAAGGTGGTGAACTGGAATAGTTAAACTATTTTTGTTACGAGTGTCGTAGGTATGGTAATCACAATTTTGATGAAAATCAGACAGATTTTTATAAATTAGTAGTAAAACATTAAAAATGTATAAACCATAAACAGTAAGAATATTATATTGTAAAAAATGTTCCCTACAAGAGGTCCTAAATAAATAAATAAATAAAGAAGTAAAGAAATAAATAAAGAAGTAAATAAATAAATAAATAAATAAATAAATAAAGAAGTAAATATAAATAAAGAAGTAAATAAATAAATAAAGAAGTAAATAAATAAATAAAGAAGTAAATAAATAAATAAATAAATAAATAAATAAAGAAGTAATAAATAAATAAATAAAGAAGTAAATAAATAAATAAAGAAGTAAATAAATAAATAAATAAATAAAGAAGTAAATAAATAAATAAATAAAGAATAAATAAATAAATAAATAAAGAAGTAAATAAAGAAGTAAATAAATACCCGGTAAATAAATAAGGAAGTAAATAAATAAATGAATAAATAAGTAAATAAATATAGAAGTATATAAATAAAGTAGTAAATAAATAAAGAAGTAAATACATAAATAAGTAAATAAATAAATAAGTAAATAAATAAATAAATAAGTAAATAAATAAGTAACTAAACAAATAAATAAATAAATAAATTGAACCTTCGTTACTGTTATAGCTATTATCAAGAAATATAAATTTGT